>NW_006920410.1:1629547-1634587 GCF_000344685.1 Gloeophyllum trabeum ATCC 11539 | reverse complement strand
AAAGTCCGGAAACCGCGATTCGCGAAATGTTGTTTGTGCCAGCCAAACAAACCTATATGGGGTAGTCGATCACCGTAGCGCGGGCTGTTGACTGGTTGGCGGGACGCTTCGACATCCATGTATGAGGGTCGTTCTTGGGGGATTTTGACCTCTGCGTGCTCGATATCCTGAAGAGATACATATCTGAACGTTATTCAGCCTTGAGACGGGCATTTGTGTCCCAGGAGTGATATAGGCTGACTCGAGGACCGTCGCGCCCTCGGTCAGGTGTTACCCTATAAGGTATTGTTTGGCTGGGACAAACAGAAACGCGCAAAACGCAGTTTCCGGACTTTTATGCAAAGCACTGTACAAGTTAAACTACAGCACACGTGCTGATGGCTCCCGGTGCCCACACTTCTCTACTCCGGGCGCTGATAGTCAGCACATCCATGCTAAAGTGTGGCAGGTACAATTCCGCTCTTATCGTGCATCTTCCTATGCATATTCTCCGGAGTCGGCTGTCACCTATGAGATTAATAGTCTAAGCAGAAGGTGCAACTTCCGCAGGTGAGCATAACAGTACGTAACAGTATGCAAGTTCATTTGGGTATATTTCCAAGGATTACGGGGAAACCGAAACTTAGATAGACATTCTTACTTTTGTTAAGCGTGATCAGCACCAGACTTCCAGTCGGACGTGCAGAGAATACAGCATGCTCTCTACAAAGTGGAAGTCGGCACTCGGTCAATATAATACTAATCTCGCGGAAGCTAGCACTTGCCACAATATGGTAGTGCCATGTGCATCGGATTAGTCCCGGTTCATCCAGCTCTGTGGCACTCATGCAGGAGTCGTGGTCACCAACTATTGTTAACAAATCACCATTGGGCCAGTGCCAACCTTGTAAGCTATTCCATGCCTGATTGACAGGGGATCCACAAGGCTGGCAGAGTGCTTTGTAGATGGGGCTTGTAAAACAAGTGGATGGATTTGTAGTGCTTGTGTAAAGGTTTTGGGGAGTATTTGTAGGTGATTTGTATGAATCCAAGGAGCATTTGTGGATGGTCTGTAAGGGATTGTGAGACATTTGTGGATGATTTGTAGACAGCAGAGGGGATTTGTAGATAAATTGTACTATCTTATGGGCCATTTGTGGATGATTTGTGAGAATTTTGGGATATTTGTAGATCCTTTGTAACATACTGGGCAGCATTTGTACATAGGTTGTGATGGATGGGGTGCATTCTGTAGATGGTTTGTGATAGATGGGGTGCATTTGTAGATGGTTTGTGAGGGTGTGGGGTGCATTTGTAGACAATTTGTAGATGGGTTGTGAGGGTTTTTAGTCTATTTGTAGATGATATGTGGGAGGTTTTGGTCAGTTTGTAGATGGTTTGTGGGTGTTTTAGGGCATTTGTAGATGGATTTGTGAGGGTTTTTTGGTCCATTTGTAGATGGTATGTGATGACTGTTGGGACATTTATAGATGGTATATGATGGCTGTTGGAACATTTGCAGATGGGTTTGTGATGGCTGTGGGAACATTTGTAGATGGGTTTGTGACTGCATCAGCACCATTTGTAGATGATTTATAATGGATGCACATTTGCAGCTGTTGGTCAATTTGATAATAGATTGGTTGATTGAATCGTACCATGGTGTATTTCTGGGGTCTTATCTACAGAACGACAATAGACATGGCAATCATTCCAGTAATATATCCATTCTATATGGATCTTCTAATATTTAGCAATAAAATATCATTCTTGAGCACTGGCTCCAAAACTGTTTTTTGCATTTCCAGCTTAGATATGAGAGATGGTTGTATTCCCTCTTGGAATGTAATTACCTCATATGGGTTTACAGGTTTATGTAAGAGTGGAGGAGAATCTAACCACTCAATAATTAGCTACCGCTTTTCAGCGATACTGCTCCTGGAGCCTTCCCCAGCCACTGCCATGGGGTCTGGAGCTCAAGACAGCCTCTCTTTAGTGTATAGAGGGGTATATTACCAGGGTGCAACAATTCCCATCCAATTTAAATCACTATACATGGAGATATAGAGAGGCACCATCAGCCAGACCCAAAAACACAAACATGTTGCTATTCCACATGAGCCAGACATGATATCTTCCTGCAAACACTTGCTAGCACCTCCCAGGATATGCCCCATGAAACTCATCTACAAATGCCCTAAAACACCCACAAACCATCTACAAACTGACCAAAACCTCCCACATATCATCTACAAATAGACTAAAAACCCTCACAACCCATCTACAAATTGTCTACAAATGCACCCCATCTATCACAAACCATCTACAAAATGCACCCCATCCATCACAACCTATGTACAAATGCTGCCCAGTATGTTACAAAGGATCTACAAATATCCCAAAATTCTCACAAATCATCCACAAATGGCCCATAAGATAGTACAATTTATCTACAAATCCCCTCTGCTGTCTACAAATCATCCACAAATGTCTCACAATCCCTTACAGACCATCCACAAATGCTCCTTGGATTCATACAAATCACCTACAAATACTCCCCAAAACCTTTACACAAGCACTACAAATCCATCCACTTGTTTTACAAGCCCCATCTACAAAGCACTCTGCCAGCCTTGTGGATCCCCTGTCAATCAGGCATGGAATAGCTTACAAGGTTGGCACTGGCCCAATGGTGATTTGTTAACAATAGTTGGTGACCATGACTCCACCAACTGAGCATCTGTTATTAGGTACCTCATCGCCAGCCTGGACCCACTGCAGCCTTGCCTTCTCCTCAGTGGGGATGCATCACACATGCATGTTGATATCCTTTTCGATGCATGTATCATGGTACTAGTAATGCCGCCGTCCAGTTCCCGAACCTATGAGAACGGGTTCGAACCCCGGACCGGACCTGGGTTCTGGTCCGAGGTTCTGGAGGTCCCTTGGACCGGACCTACAGTCCGGTTCCGGGTTCAAGGTCTCCCGGACTTCCTAGGACGGTTCCGAACTCGGTTCGAACCGAGGACCATGTGACCTCAGATCCACGTCGTCAGCGCGGTGAAAATTTCACCTCTCGCTTAACCCCCAACGTCCGAGCGAGGCCGCCGTCAGCAGTAGATCTCGCTTGTGTCACCTGATAACCTTTAGCCTAGCGCATCAATACAAAGAGCTCTACTGAATGCCTGCCTGTTCCGTGGAATAGGTTCATGGTAACCAGTCCCACCGAATACTGAGCTTACAATCTCTCTTTGGTTGTAGAGCACATTTTCAGCATTCATCATATGTACGTGCAAAGGTCTGTCTGTACAGAATAGCCAAACTTGACAGAACTGGAAATAGCCACGGTATATCTGATTTTCATGAGAGTGACGCCATCACAAGATACCTGCTGAGTGCAAGGCATGGCAATGGGGCAGGACCGGCAGGTGAGCATACCATACAAGTCTGCAAGACACCAAATTTCTGGATTGGATTTTCACAGCTCTGAAACAGTGGAACAAAGTACGAGGCACCCGCCCTTCTTGAGTACCTACCGGCTCTCATATCAAGGCGGTACCTGGATACGGCGGTCTGCAGGTGTTTGACAAGTGGGGCGATGCTCTCATTGGCTAATGGAATCTACCCCAAATTTCCGTATAAAATGAGACCTGACATGGTGGGTACGAACGCAAACTGCTCATCATGTCTAACTGTGCAATAGGACCTGACGGGGAACTCAAAGATGCCGCTGATATCGAGTGGTATGCCTCTGAGTCCGACGAACGGCCCATTGCTGGACCGTCAATGTCCGGCTCTTCTCCTGCAAGTGCACCTCCCGCGCCTTCCGCACCTGTCTCACCGATAGTCAACGCGCAGCCGCCTCGGAACGCCTTCGACCTGCTTGGGAAGGCCCCTGCGGAGAAGGTAGGCGGTTTGCTGCGTTCTGCCCGTGTCAGCAAGCCTTCAGGTAGAGTCAAAGACCCGAATAATGCTGCAGGCGGGATCTCTCCTCCCAAATCAGCAAAGCGCCGGAACGATGATGCTCAGGCTGGCGACAACCCAAACCCCAGCAAAAGACGAGCTACATCAAAGAGGTGTGCTGTGTCCGACTCCAAAGACGCTGACCCTCCCATAGCACATCGATGATATGCACTGATACACAACAATCACCAAGGACCAAAAGGAATAAACCTAAACCCCGTGATGTGGGTGAAGGCGGTCCGAGACAACTGAAGGGTACTTAATAGTTCGAGGGGGAAAGGAGGAGTAAGACGCCGTAGGGTAGTCCATAGGAAGACCTAGAAAAATAAAACAAAAACCTTGACGCCTGAAACAAACACTAAGGGACGCTCCGGAGTATTTATCTCCGGAAAGTCGCAAACAAAGTCGCAAACCACGGAACCGAGTGTAGGTCCGGGCTCACAGGAGTAGAAGGCGCTAGAAAGAGTTGCTCAATTTTGTTTCGCTATGTGAACCTCACCGGAACTAGTTAAATCGATGGCGGAGATATTTCTCTCGACGAGTCAGGCCTATTGGCAAAGCTAGGATCGGTTATAAGTCGCTAAGTTCGACGCTTTCGAACTTCTCGGGTCGCTGAGATCGTAACGTTAATTCTCTGAGATGGTGAAGTCGAAAACTTGTTTTTCTGTACGCTACTTTGTACAATTTATACTACAGGAATGGCTTTGCGACCGTCCGGAGATAAATAACAAATAAACGCTGCTACCCACAGGATTGCTCAGCACTTTCCTCCGCTATACCATACACCATACGACTCCCTTACGCTCCTACTTGCTCGTTCCAGCCCTTATAGGTCGCCTTGACGCTCCGCCACCTGACCCAGGCGGTCCCATCACTCTGTGCGACACGCCAGTCACGTGTTAATTACCTCCGGCCGTTTGCTGACTGATGCTGACCTTATGGTGACTCGTATGCGTCCGCACCTTCGGTACCTTGACGGAAACGAGGGGGAGTGAGTGCTGGAGGGTGGACATGAGGAAGACGCCCCTCGATAGAAGTGTCCGCGGGTCCCGGAGCTAATGCAGCTAGAAGTCGCATTGGTTAAGTCACTCCGGAGCT
>NW_006920410.1:1537515-1627261 GCF_000344685.1 Gloeophyllum trabeum ATCC 11539 | reverse complement strand
ATAATTCACTCGACGAGTCAGGCCTATTGGCAAAGCTAGGATCGGGTATAATTCGCTAGGTTCGACGCTTTCGAACTTCTCGGGTCGCTGAGATCGTAACACTAATTCTCTGAGATGGTGAAGTCGAAACTTATTTTTCTGTATGCTACTTTGTACAATTTATACTACAGGAATGGCTTTGCGACCGTTCGGAGATAAATAACAAATAAACGCCGCTACCCACAGGATTGCTCAGCACTTTCCTCCGCTATACCATATACCATACGACTCTCTTGCGCTCCCACTTGCTCTTTCCAGCCCCTATAGGTCGCCTCGATGCTTCGCCACCTGACCCAAGTGGTCCCATCACTCCGTGCGACACGCCGGTCACGTGTTAATTACCTCCGGCCGTTTTGCTGACTGATGCTGACCTTATGGTGACTCGTATGCGTCCGCACCTTCGGTATCTTGACGGAAACGAGGGGGAGTGAGTGCTGGAGGGTGGGCATGAGGAAGACGCCCCTCGATAGAAGTGTCCGCGGGTCCCGGAGCTAATGCAGCTAGAAGTCGCATTGGTTAAGTCACTCCGGAGCTTCGGTGCGCGGAGCTAAATCGCTGAATGGGTCCGAGTACGCCTCGAGGATGTTGGGAAGTCCGGAGCTAAATAGAAAAAGTCTTTTAGAGCCCATAGAAGCCTAGAGGCGTGCTAGCGCTGTGTCGAATAAGCTCCGGGGCACTTGTATGATGTGCTGAATCCGCGTTTTCGGGGGTCAGACGATCCTGAGGCTTATCACCGTGCAACGGCGTATCATGTAAGTACTTCATTTACATGATACAGATGCATCTCTCACTCGCCAATTGCCCCACGCGCAGGTGTCTCGAGCATGTCATCCACCTCGGTGCTAAACACTTCACGCAGTCCATAACACCTACTCTAAGGCGACCGCTCCTGAAGAAGATCCACCAAGCGTTCAAGGTGGCGCGCGTGGTGGACAATGACGATGACCTTGATCTTGATGCGCTCGACAAGAAATTGGATGGGCTTGACCTTGGGCAGGAAGGCTCCTCCATTCTTGAGCAAGCCGACATAGATGATGAAGAGGAGGCCGAACCGTTTACCGTTGGCGATGCGGTTGGGAAGGCGCTGGCTCTCGTTGCTCAGGTGTGTTTCAAGTTTGAGTCCTAAACTCATGTTTTAATGATGCATGCATGATATAGATCTGCAAATCCCCCCAGGCGAAAGCTTACTTCCGCCAAACATGCAAAGATGTTGACGTGCCCGTTCTTCAACTTATGGAATGGGTTCGGATGCGCTGGGCGTCACTCTACAACTTCCTCGAGAGGGTGTTGCTTCTCAGAAAGGTACACTGTTTCAGATGTATCATGAGACATGATAGCATCCGCTCATTGTATGGCAGGCTGTAGATTGTTTCACAAGACTTGCGGACGTTACTGATGTCGTGCCGAAACTCAAATGCAAATCATATGCCAAGTTTGGCTTGACAGAACGTGAATGGGAGTATCTCTACCTTATGAGGGACGTTCTTCGGGTAAGGTTCTTCCATTCTGTTTACAGCCTCTTGTTAATCTGAAGCAGGAACCCGCAGAAGCCCATCAAAGCTTCTCATTGGAAAGATATCCGACGCTCTGGAATGCTATACCCATTCTTGAGTCACTCATCAATAACTGGAAGTGTTATGCAAGGGACCCGAAATACTTGCTCCTTAAGAATGCCATCAAGGATGGACTGGACAACCTCGAGAAATGGTATCGTAAGACAGACTCCAGTAGTGATGCCTACATTATTGCATTTGGTATGGTCAATTCCTGTCTTGTGGCATAGCTCTGATTATCTTGTGGTGTAGTATTGGACCCTCGAGTGAAGATGGTGTATATCGAAGACCAGTGGGATCCTGCCGCTGCACAGCGTGCACGACAGCGGCTCGAGGACGAGGTGTGTAACCGTTGTCTTGTGCCATATCGAAGCTGACTAATAACAATTTCCTAGTTTGATAATTACTGTAAGGACGTGGACTTTGCTCCGTCAGCGCCAGCGTCCGAAGGGCAGCGCGCAGAGTGTGCGTGTTCAGGTCCGCTATCATTTCTTTTACTAACTCAAGACGATACTTTGCAGCTACATCATTGAAGTCTATACCATACGGCCACTCATGGATGCTTGCAACCGTCAACTTGTCAAGCCCTCGACAATACGAAGCGAGGTGCTCGCGAGGAGCTGGAGCAGTACCTCTCCAGTCCACTCGAGCAAGTGGAAGATGTGGTACGGTGGTGGGGGGTGAGTATATCCTACAGGTGTTGTCTACATCTCTCTAATATCTTTGGACAGCATCATACTGCACAGTACCCCGTCCTCTCTCGCATGGTGCGTGACTACCTGGCAATCCAGGGCTCGGCGGTTGCTTCTGAGAGAGCATTCTCCAGTGGTAATATGATGGGTACCAAACTTCGCAACCGCCTAACGCCGGTTATATACGAAGCACTGCAGATTCTCAAGAGTGCCTATCGGAATGGTTACCTTTCTGCTTCTGAAGAAGTACTGAAAATGCTTGATGAGGTGATGGAAACCATATCAGAGTCTTCTGGTGATGGTGACGAGCTTTCCAATGATGATTAACTCTAGGTAGCATTGTATATTATGATCGATGAGAATCTAATAAGAATAGTTGGCCAGACAATGGGTTCGAACCGGTCCTGGACCGGACCTAACCTGCTCAGACGGTTCCATCGCATCCAGTCCAAGGTTTTCAAAAGTCACTGGACCGAACCGATGGTTCGGTCCTAGGTTCGAAAAATATTATGAAAAACCGGACTGAGCCGGACCGCGGCATCACTACATGGTACAGCTTGTAATGACACAGTCCTTTCTGTCTGATGTGATTCTGACACATTGTCAGGTTCCCATCAAGTACCTGCTTTGTCTCCTTGGAGCTTCTAGACATAGAAATGCTATTAGCAGATACCAGGTAGGTCAAGTAAGATGGAGCTTACGTGCAGACCCTGAAGCAACACAAAGTCTTAGTCTTAGGTTCACCCTTCTCGTCAAATCCATCATTCTCTTCTAACACCTCAAATATTGTGAAGACATTGGTGCCGGGGTCAGCATTCCTCCACTTTCTGCTCCTATGACTGATGCTCTTGCTGGGAGCATCAGCCTGAGGCACATCAGAAGATGCCCTGGATGGTGTAAAGGTAGATGTTGTTTGTGAAAGGTGACTATTGCTGTGTGTAATGGAGATACCAAGGCTGGGAACCTCAGATGTTTTGGCATGTGGGTCCCCTTCATTTGGCTGCAGCTTGATGCAGCTGACTGCAGGTGCTTTTCCTGTTGTCTTCACCTATCCCTTTGGTGCTGATGATGCTTTTGGCTTTGTCATACTTCCAACAGCCAAGGTACCAGCCATTTCCAGTGCAGCCTGTGATTTGATAGGTCTTTCAATGCGCAGAGAGCAATGAGCGTCCATGACGAAGTTGAAGGACCACTTTGCTGCTGGATCCAGTCTCTCACCAGATGGTGCAGCTGGGCTGCTGCCTGTACATGGCCACCGACAAAGCCTGAGGGATTGGGAATCATCAGAGTGCCAGTCAAGGTTGCACGAGGCAGAAAAGGAACTGAAAAGTCAAATGGCGGAAGCTCGTCTGTCAGTGAGTTAACCCATGATATCTTGCTGATGTCCTTGAAGCTGCCGTCAGAGTTGAGAGCGGGTGATTCATCAGGGTGGTCCAGGGCCATGCTGAATGACGGTTGCCAGTTCCTGGGAGGCATTGGTATAGCCATGCTCAAGTCTGTATATCATTCAAGACTCAATTTTTGATGTTCCAACCTCTGAACCTGTTGCTGATTTGGTAGCAGCTGTATATGCCAGCTTTGCATTACAAGATATGTGCTATTGTACTGCTAAACTAGCTGCTACTGACTTGAATACTCACAAGCCTTGGCTAGGCATGTATTAGTCTGCTGGTGACTCCAGCGCTGGCATCTCATCGTCAGCCTCATCCAAAGAGGCTGCTACATATGCACTGGTGTCTATGGTAAGGCTGACTGCCACAATTTGCTAAGCTTGTTGCATCAGTACCACTGTGGGTGTACCAAGTGTGCATGGCACTTACTGGGTACTTTGTTATAATTGGAGCCACAGCCCTGACAATCTCCTTCCAGCTACCTTCTGTCCACCAGAAGCACAGCGGAAGGAGGTACAAGGAGAAGTCAGGATATTTGCCATGGTCAAAGTCCATTGCCAGCATAAAGTTTGCAATATACTTGAGCTCAGTGTGCAGCTGCGAGCTTGTATGATCTTGCTGCCACTTGCGAAGGGGGGTATCTCAGGATGTTGCCAGTGAGTTGAAGGCTGTATATGTAACATAAGATCAGATAGTTATACATTGCTGCTAAAAATAACTATACCATGGTAGATGTTGGGCAAGGAGGGCCACCCATGAAGAATGGTGAAATAAATCTATCCACATTTCAATGTTATGCTATCTAGTATAGTTGAGACTCTGTCACTCTGATTGCCGTATAACCATAACCAGCTTATGTTTTATAGGGGGTTGGGTCGACCCCAGGTCAGTCCAGGGTCAGAGCTCTCAGATGTTGCTTGACCTTCAACCTGGCCCACCACTGAACTTGAGGACCAGGCCAACAAAGGTCTGGGTCAGGAGGGTCGGGCCAAAGGTTGACCTCAGAGGTTCGTGACCTGAACTTCGGCAACTTTAGGCTCACCAATGTGACCCCAGTCACAAGCCTAAAAAGGCTTGGTAATGGTGTCAAAAACATAATGCGGGAATCAAGACACATGTGAGATAACTGGTGCACTGCAACTGGGGAAGCTCCGTCTGGCACCAGCATCTCAGTGTTGGGCCGGTTGATGCCAGTTAGTTTAGTTGTTTCATCAACTAAGCAACTAGTTCTACAAAGTTTAGGAACCATTGACTTTTCATCAACCTGCCCATGGAGGTCAACATTCCCACTCACTACCATATACAGTGAAAAACCTTAGCTAAGTGCATGAGTTCAAGACTATAGAGAGCAACCCATCATCCCTGCAATCAGAATGGATGGGGAACTCAACATCTCGACAGGAGCTGAGGAGGACTGCTGGCAGGCAAGGCTCACACCACAGTTCTGCTGGAAAGTTATCGGAAAGTAAACAGAACTAGTTGACAAGTTGACAGTTCTCCAAACTTTCATCAACTAGTTCAGAACTGGCACAACACTGCAGCATCTTACCCCTCCTTTGTGTGATGGGGCGAATTAGTATATAATATACGTTCTGTATAGGTGCTTGCTGACCCCTGTAACATTGTAGAGAGTACTAGCATTGTGAGAGATGTTAGGTGTACTTGAAGAGCCTCGGATCTCAGCGCAGGCTGCCAGTGGCCAGCCAAACATAACAAGTGGAGGTTTCCGTGGTTTAGCAGGCCAGCTAAATATTACCATCCTGCGCATTCTGGGAGACGGGACATCTCTTGAACTGCGCAGGATGGGTGTCTGTTAATCAATATTGCATGATTAATCATTTTAGCTGAATCTCTTGCATGTTTACCACTCGGAGGCTGGATACCCCTAACTCCCAATTTTTATCTGGCTTCTCCTCGATGCTGACTGTAGCATGTAGGTGTTAATATTAGGGCTGATTGAATGCGATGCAGTACTGAACATTTAGTGCAATATTGTACTGCTCAAATAGAGTCTATGCATTCTCTTTAGCAGCGCCACTGGAGCACATGGCACACTGGAACTTGCCGGTTGGTCAAAAAGTGCAACGTGTTTGGCAGAACCCCTCTCAACTCGGGAAGCTCCATCTGGCGCCAGCATCTTACCCCTCCTTTGCGGGATGGGATGAATTAATTATCATATAGGTGCTTGCACAAATGCAGCCAGAGAGAGGTGGTTTGGCTGGCCAGCTGAACACTTATTGCCATCCTGCGCAGTCCGGGAGACGGGACCCTGTCTTCCGGAAAGCACAGGATGCATGTCCCAATGGATATAATTTAAAGTCATTATTTCGAATCTTTGATGTATACAAGAGATATTTAGCTCCTCCTTGATTTGGTGTGCAAAGTTCACAGCCTGTAGCTGCTGTGGAGTGCAGTTCACAGCATGTAGCTGCTGCGGTGAATTGAGATGGAATTTAGTACTGATTGTTTACTTTGATATGTAAGTGGGATGCAAAGTATAGTTCTATGCATGGACCGGAGTCTAGCTGCAAGGGACGCGAGATAATTCTTAAGTCCGCGCCGTGTAGCCGTGTGCCACTGGAGCCAAACATGGCACGCCGGTCCTTGCCGGTTGGTCGAAAAGTGCGGGTTTGGCATAACCCCTCTCAAAGGAGGGGCAAGGAGGGGCAAGCTTGATTGATTCCCAGATTTCATCGACCCGTACGGAAAGAACTTCGTCGCGTTGGCCTCGCTTGCTAGGTTCTGGTGGCGGGGAGTAAGGAGGAACATCCCACAAGAGAACTCGATTTCTTCATGTATAGACAACTGCCGATACTGACATAAGCATCCTTTGTGAGGTCGGCTCTGGATACGACTTGGAGACATTCCACTGGGGTTTACTGACTCTTTCCCGGCAGGCCCAGACGCACGTGAGAGAATCTTAAATGAAGAGAGTGAAGTTGCACGTTCTCATACAAAGTTGTGGTGGAAACCGCATTGTCCAAAGGTGCCCGTCAAGTATTACTGGGATTATAGGAACCGCTGTAGTCTCTCCAACCTCCATTCCTATCTTCACCTCGCCCAGAAGATGCATCCATGCCGTACGATCCGTACTGACCGTAGTGGTTCGAAGGAAACTCGCCGAACTGGTAGCCGTAGGCAGAAGCAAAACGTGGATTTATGTGTGGCTGCACATATGGCTGTTGGTATACATATCCCGCCTGATTACCCTGATATGAAGGTGTTGCTTGGTAGGACTGCTGGTAAGACCAATAATCATTAGATGCGGCCACTGAAGTAGAGGAGAAATTGGCTGGAGAAGCGTAGCCGGAGTCCTCGGCATATTGGCTAGTGGCGCGAGCTATGGCCATCGACGCAGGGGATGCCGGACGACGCAGATCGTATTCTTGATCGGAATGTGCAGTATGATGTTGATGATGTTGCAACTCCCTTGCGGCATCTTGGGTGCCTCTGTGACGCCCTCGGCCACGATCGCGATTGGGTTTGTCCCGACGTGGCCCTCGGCCTCGACCAACAGAGTCTCTGCCAAATTTTGATGCCTGTCCTCTTGCGCGTCCCCGACCGTGAAAGCCGCGTTGGCTATCACCAGAGGTCGAAGGCGTGCCGGATGCGCCCTCCACCGGCTGCATCGTAGCAGATATCGCCTGGTTGAAGTTAATCTCGTACGTATCCAAGTATGGATCATCGTAGGGCAGAGGAGCGGCACGAGCCTGAGAAGCACTAGAATCGACGTTATAGGGGCTGTACTCATCGTATGGATTCGAGCCATATGAGAGGTCTGCCGTCAAATCTTGATCACGCATTTGCGATGGGGTAGGTGTCGTATGTCTTGAGGAGGGTGCTAATGATTGTCCACGACTTTCCAGCCGCCTGGATATATCAGTTAGCCAGTGGAGAGACTGAGATATCCTCATCATACTTCTGTTTCAAGCGTCGCTTATGCTCAGCTTCCTGCTCATCATCTGAGAACTCCATCTCCTCTTCACCTGGTTCTTCGTCATGAGCATTACTAGCGTCGCTGCCTTTGAGGTTTTTGATTTCGTTTACGAAAACGAACTTGCTTCTCTGCGGAACATGGAATACCGCGCGTGATATCTTGACCTTGTCGGGGTCTATGGGATAGGCCTGAGAGAATCTAACTTGGTAGAGAGGTTGATGTGTTGGCCCAAAGGTCTCATGTATCTGCATTGTGATAAGTTAGCGGCGACGCATGTGAGTATAAGAGACTGACATATCCTAAGACTCTTCTATCCTCGAAGACAAGCAAAGTATCACTGTCCAGCACACGCTCATGAGCTCTAGCTACGCCATCTGCAGCTGCTCCCTGGACTATAACGATGTTATCGGAAATATTGATTATTTGGCCAGCAGCGTCGAGCTTTTCGTCCGCGTTAACTTCCGAAATGTCAGGAATAGTAACATTGTAGTCTGTCAGCTCATGTTCAGTCTTAACAACAGCGTTCACCCCCCCGGAGTCTCTGAAATCGTCGTCTTCTTCGCCGACGTCCCGTTCTCGATTTTTGTTGGATATTTTCTCATCTTCAGGAGGCTCCGTGTCCGTGTCAGACTCGTCAGAATCAGAATCTGGGCTACTACGAGACTCCGACATAGACCGAGAAGGACCAGATCTAATAAACATTACGTTGTGAGTTTGGTCAAGACTAGAATCAACTCACGCATCAGATGCCTTGTCCTCAACGTCGTCGTCTTCTAGAACCAAGTTCACGACTTCTTCCTCTTCGCTGTCGGAATCATCATTGGTACTTGCAATAGAGCCATCTCCCTCCTCTTTCACATCCTTTCCGTGTCCATTCGTCCGTGGCTGGGCCGGCAACTCGCCAATGATGTCTTGGATTAGAATGAGATCCTGCGGGACAGTTGAAGGTAACTTAAACTGGTTCAGAGCGTCCATTAGCTGAGGCCGAAAGACGTTACGTCGGTTACGAGGCGAGAGGCGCAGATTGGGGGTGTGATAGACCACCAAGGCAGATTTCTTAGGCTTTAGTCTTGCTTCCCATTCGCTGACATAACGTCCAATGGGTAATGTGGGTCCCACGATGGCCCCAATAACACAATATAGCTCAAATCGTGCATGTATTTCTTGCCGACATGAACCCGTAGCTCAGAGGTAGAGCGTGTGATTCCAGTTTAAGATGCTTCCACAAGGTCATCCGTTCAATCCGGGTCGGGTTCATATTTTGGCTCGTCCCTCCCTTTTTGCTCACCATGTCTGTCCTGACAATCTATGCAGTACTGGGTCACTGCAGACACTCGGGGTATGGGTGCAAATTAGTCGTACATATGGTGGAATCATTAAATCCAATGTACTATGCAACGTCTAGATACCATTTAGTAAGGTAATCGCCTGTACGATCTGGAGCGTTCACCAGGCACTACCACGGTCTCTTATCCTTTTGTAAAGATTCATGATAAGATCGTTGGCAGTCAACGTGATGATCCTGGTAGTATTATGAGCATGAGCCCTTCGCACATTACACGACGCATTCAGGAAGAATACTTACGTGTGAGGTGCTATGCGCAAGAAATGCGCTGTCGAGCCCTTATACCACCCAAGTACCCCCTCTGTCTTAAACGTTTTCCATAGGCAATCAATGGGATTGCGATACAATGCACCGACTCGCTTGCCGTTTGGAAGGGTTTTTGTGGGCTGGTTATACACTCTCGTCAGAGCCTGCGAGGATAGCCGTTAGAATATGATTGGCGCCTCCGGCGATTGTGTACGGACCGTATCCGCGGGTTGCATTACTAAGCACTTGTGACCGATTAACATGGGCCAGATAACAGCATGATAAAAAGTCACGTACTACACAAGCACCGGAGACAGAACTACTGGCCAAGAATGTCCACGTGCTATCCGCAGGTAGCCACCCTCGCTTCACGATTTGGTTTTTGGTCCAATTATAGGTGGGCAATTGTACCTACGCAAAGAAGTTATGACGAACCGGTCTTGGATTCTTGAATTTGCCACTCGCGGGGACTTACGGACGATCCCATAGAAGTTCGCAAGATCGCTGCGTCGATACCTCTCACTAGACCCCCGAACCCTTCGGCTTTGAAAATTGTAGACAAGGCATCGAAAGAGCTCTTGTAATGGTGCTGAGTCCCGACGGGAAGGGCGGGTGAGAAAGCCTGCGTATTTATGGTCAATAACTACGTAGACATGTGGCCGCAGAGATATCCACCTGCATCCGAGCCTTGATCAAGAACAAGGGATTTCCCAGAGATGCTAAGCGAAACTAGTCGTCGAGCAACGTATGAATAGATCAGAGCGCAGATAGTTACCTCCGACGGCACCACTCGCTGCACCAGCCATCACAGACGTGACGGGTATCTGTTCAGTGGGTGCCCGACCAAAGAGACGGTTTATGGAATGTCGGAACGGCTCATAGAATCCTTCGTCAAGATTGAGCGTAGTACGGCCTGGTCCAGAGAAGAGCGTTTACCTAACCGAGAACCATTAAGGAGAATCTAGTAGAAGGCATAAGCATGGGCGCGAAGAATGCATCTTTGGATACCTCACTTGATACGCGTACTGTAATGAACAGAATAAGGGGATGCAGGCGCAGTATTCGTGACATAACTCACTGCAGGTCCCAGGCCCCTCTGTGAACCTCGAATTCCTTCATTCCTCCATGTCTTCACGAGTGCGTCGAGAGCACTTCCATAGACCTTCGGAGCACCCTCTTTGGCAAGCTCCCCTTGCAGTTGAAGTCTAGTCTTCGCGACTTCTGCAGGATTCGAGAATGTAACCTGGAGAAGTCTACTTAAATGCTTACAGCACACATGCCGTGTTAACGCACAGCTATGCATGCGGCGATACCTCCGCATATGAATCCCTCAGTCGTGGACAGAGGTCTCAGCTTCGGAGAAGCCCCTGCCGATGACGCGTTCGCCATTGCAGGAGACTCAGTATTCTCGAGGAATTCGGACGAAGGAATAATGCCCCGAGAAACAGCGAAAGCCTCTGACGCTGGCAGGACATGTTTCGGCGCTTTCGGATGCTCTCGCTGTTGGGGAAACCATAACCTTGCGTACAATCTACTTACGTAAACATTGATCGACCTTGTAATTGCCACAGCTTGGTCCGAGTCTGCAGCCACTGTCTTCTCTGAGTCCATGGGCACGCCTTGATTTTGCAAGGGGAACTGCAGCGCTGTTACGGCTATGCAGCTCTGGATCATTCAAGCTGCCGTAGGCGTAGCTGTCTCGGTCATCGGCTCGTCCCTGGTCGCTCGCGTCATCACTTCGCCGCTCGTGCTGGTACTCCTCTCACCCTCGATCCTTCTGTGTGTTCTGGCGTCTTTCCTCGCCTTCAATGTCGGCGTCGCATACCTCTTGGACTCCAGAAGACCTCGATTTCCCAAGCGCCTGTTCTATTCTGCCAGACCCCTAGCTTTCTCCACGCCAGCTGCTTGGCAGGCAGTATTGACGCGTTCCCAATGGTCCCACAAGTCTCCGCAATCTCTGTCTCACCTCCTTCCACAATTTCCTGTTGTCTCCTCATCTTTAAATGAAATTCTTATTCTCATTGTACGAGACTTTGTGCTTACATGGTACAAAGAAATATCTTCGTCGCCATCGTTCCCTACTGCCGTATCGTCGACCCTCCATGCGTCCATGGATCGTCTAATAGGAAGAGCCGCGCCAATTGACTTGCCTGCCCTTGTTGTGAAACGTATTCTCCCGATGGTAACAGCACACGTCGAACAATTCCGTCAATCAGAAGTGGCGTTGCGTGGCCAGGCACTAGAACGCAAACTGACCCAGTCAGAAGAGTTAGACCTTCTCTTAGCCGGCCGCTACGCGGGCAGAAAGGGAGGGAGGCTCCATCCCGCTGTAGACAATCTTTCATCGACGTTCACCCGGCAAACCGAGGAGATGCACTTGAGGAGTCTCGTAGAGAAGGCGCTGCCTCATATCTTGCCAGAACCGGAGAGCCGCAGTAAGGCGGTGAAGCTTGTGGTAAGGGAGGTTGTAGCCTGCGCCGTTTTGTATCCTATAATGGATATGCTGTCGGACCCGGATTTCTGGAACAGGATGATCGATGAAGTGGTGAGTGACGTACGTGTCGATCTGGTCAGAATAATACAATTATTGTAGGCGGGGGCGGCAATCAGACAGCAGTATGTGTGCTGCAATGAGACTTCTATGTAGTATGGCTGATCCTAACACAGAAAACTGGTATCGAAAGTACGGAACGTGCTGGAGGCTCAAGCACCTCGTGCCCAACCAACACTTACCACTAATGGATCCACCCCGTCCGAAACCATCACAATACGCACGGATCCCCGTGGTTTCGAGTCCTTCCTCAAGAGTATCAATCGCTGCTCGTCCTTACTCGATGCCAGGAGACTCAAAAGCGATATTCTCCGAGAAGTTCGGCGTACCCGGACGTTGTTGGGTACGTGGGACCGGCCCAGCAACAGTGACTACTTGGAATATACTCATACATACGACTCAGCTAACCACGAGAAAGAAGACTGGATTAACGGGGAAAGGACGGAGGACGTCGTCGCGTACCTTGACAGATTATATACTGCCAAACGCAAGGTCGAGCAAAGGATTGTTGTGCTAGGCGGCGAAGATGATTCTGTATGTCGACTAAGTGTGCAATAGTCGTAGACGTTGACAGGTCCCTTTCTTAGAGGCAGACAGTGTATCAGGACGTTAGCCCCAACACCCCTCGCCTTGGGCTTCGTGACGTCCTGACGAATCCAAGTCTCCTATCATACTTTATGGAGTTCATGGATCGTCGAAACCGATCGCTTTTGGTCCAATTTTGGCTCACTGTAGAAAGCTTCAAGAATCCTTTGGAATCTGTGGATTCTGGTTCGTCCGACGAGGAACATGATCCTATTCAAGATTTGTCTAGCTCCACCACCGCTAAGGAAGACGTTTCTATGGTCCACGAATTATACTTTTCAAGTCCCTCCTTAGCGCCTGCACTGGGGGCGATATCAGAGAAGCACGTTGACGCAATACGGTCTTTCTCAAGTGCAGACGAGGACAATCCATCACCAGATTCTGTAAGGAAAGCCCGTAGGAGCGTGATGCTTGCCCAAAGACAAGTCGAACGCGACATGGAGCAGGATTTTGAAGACTTTCAACGTTCTGACCTCTGGTTCCGCGTGATTGGTGACGCGGAATTGACTAAGAAGAACCATCCCGAGCCAACGCCTGAAGGTCGGGCAAGGTCTGGCACGACTCCTCTCCCTTCCAGAGCTCCTGAAACGAAGAGTCACCCCAAACCTCACTTCTACGTCCCTCGCTCTGAGTCTGCTCCTTTACTCAGCATTCCAGGGAAGTCAAAACCCGCATCCGTGCATTCAAGTGGCTCAGGACAGTCCTCTCCTGGCGAGTCTTCTATAGGGTCTACTGCGCACCCTACCCGAGCCCCCGTTTCTACTCTCGAGCTCCTTATGTCACCCGCTTCGGATACGGAGGTGGAGGCTTCTCGGGCGCCGCTATTCGACGATCCCGAGGATGGCACGCCCAGCCGTCACGATCAAGCACACTTAGACCGCGTCGAAGCCATCCAGGCGGCTCTGACGGATATCATTGCTTTGGATAATCAGCAGTCTGAGAGGCCTCGACCTCTTGGGTCTTCTGACGACTCACTCGGTCAAAAAGCCGCTAATGCAGGTCAGGAACGACAGAAGAAGAGAGTACTGTTCGAAAGCGAAGTAGAGGGAGACGATAGGCATGACGATGAGGATGAGGAGAGCCACGGTTCATTCCAGCTAGCCAGACCCGGCGATCTACAGCTGTCGTACGAAATTGCAAGACTCGGAGATAAGATATCTAATCTTCAATCGCAAGATGCCATGCTGGATACATTGATCAACAAGGCCGAATTGACTGGTGATACGCAAGAGCTCCGTCTTCTTCGAACGTCCAGGTCGTCTCTTCGAAGGGAGCTGCGGGAACTTAAGTTCCAGAAGGAACAATATGAGCAGCAAGATTCCGCAAATCGTCTAATAGCCGACAGGACAAAGGTCTCCATTGTCAACTCTACAGTAGGAGAAGAAAGTGGCAAGAGCGTCGTTCGGTACGTGATTGAAGTACAGCAACTTGCCGCCGATGGCACTTTTGGTTCTGGGTGGGTCGTCGCAAGAAGGTACAACGAGTTTCTCAATATGCACAACAAACTTAAGGACCGCTATGTGCAAGTCAAGAGTCTCGAGTTTCCAGGCAAGCGACTGGTAACGTCTCTGTCTGGAAGCTTTGTGGATACACGCCGGGCAGCCTTGGAAAAGTATCTGCAAGTAAGTGGCCGATTGACCATAAAGCCTTCTGGCTGAGCTTCCGACAGAGCTTGATTTCCATACCAGCCGTATGCGAGAGCGACGAGCTGCGCGCATTTTTATCCCGAGATTCGCCATTTATAGCGGTGGAGCCATCCACGACTTCGGTCAAGGGTCCCGGCTTCCCTGCTCGAGACATTGTCAGGACTGTCTACAACTCAGTAGCTGAGAGCATCGATGACATGTTCTTTGGACCATCGATGTTAGATGTCATGATACAGCGGCTAACTCGTCAGGCCGCGGAATATGCTGGAGTTTCAGGCTCTGGAGCCAGTGATGAAGACTTAGTCTCTCAGATCCTCAGAGCGGCCGGGAAGAGTACGAACGAAGAAACCCTGATGAAGATGTCTGGCGATTTGAAGCCGCTGGACGGGGAAACCAGCGCGTCATCGTTCTCAGCGCCGATATGCGATCTTGTGCTTGCGGTGTTTGAGCTGAACAAAAAGAATAATTGGTTGAGACGACAAGCAATCGTAATCATCCTACAACAAGTCCTCGGTGGTACGATTGAACGGTTGGTTACTGACCTTCTGCATAATCGGAATACTTACCGCCGATTTGTCCGTAGGAAAATATACGAAATTGCCCGGACATTCTTCGACGAAGCTCGCCTTCTCAGCTTTGTAACTGCGTTCCGGGACGGGCTATGGCCAGGGGGGCAATTGAAGCCCCCTAGTACGCCTCGTACTGCAGAAGAGAAAGCGAAAACCAGGGATGAAGCGAACCGCAAACTCTCAGCATTGATACCAGGTAAGTTCAAACGCACGTCTTCAAGCTGTAAACTGGACAGGTTTGGCCTATAGACCTGGCTGCCAACATGATCGGAAGATCGAATGCGCGACGAGGAGCCCGCAGGATATTCGCCGTCTTGCAAAACCGGCGGTTGAATCAGCATATCATCTACAGCGTAGTTGACGAGGTGAGCACCCTTGCGTGAAGCGTACCGTCCATGTTTAACAGTCATGCCAGATCTTTGCGGCATTATTTCCCGCATCCACTTAATCATGACCATACTCACGACAACTCACGACTCATGGCTTGGAGTACGAGGTACTCTGCAGGCTATACATTAGTGTAGACTTAATCATCTTATTCGCACTTGCAACCCCTATCCTGGTTCTAACGGTGCGTCAGTCCCCGTGATATCCTTGACAACCCGCGATCATTCGGCGCAATCGAGGATGATATATGTATAAGTTACATCTGCAGAGGCTAAAGTGCGTCTGTATTCGGAGTATGACTTGCTGAACTCAAGGCTTGCAGCATGTCTTGATTGGTATCGGCGGCTGCTTCCTTACTGCCCTCGATCGAACCCAGCCTTGCTTTCTTCTGCCTTTGGCGCCCGGCCGCAGACACAGCCAATGGATCATCGTATCTGAGTGTGAACTCAAATGAGCTTGCAAAAACAATGACCAGCAAGTGACTCCCTACATCTTTATCGCGTGCAGAAGAAAGCCCCCGGAACCGGACATATTCATGAAGGGATGAGTCCGTCCAGGAAGAACCTTGGTGCCAGGAGTTAAACGAGTGGCCACAAGATAGCATATACTGGCGCACCTGATAGCGACGCAGCCAAACCTCAGTAACAGCTGGCGCTAAGTAGTGGGGTATCTGACGCATTTGGCTCTGTAAATCAGCAAGGACCTAACACCTCCTCAGATATTGATGCATAATGTTTGTGGGACGCCATCCGTACCTGAATATTGGGACTTTGGACAACTATCGAAGCAGAACCAGCAAGATATGGCGACAACTTTTCGACTATCGATAGCGGGTCATATTCGCTAGCAACGAGGAGGCTATACTCACACATTAGAAGCGAGTCGATAATTTATGCCGTCGCACGTACCCATCGAACTCTCCGTCGAACAGTTCCTCCCTGACGCTCACAAGGGAATCACCGGCTGCTTTGCGCTTGGAGGCGCGCACCTTTTGTCGCTCAGATTTAACTTCTCGAGATGTCCCACTCGCGGCTAGCACTGTGCAAACCATAAGTCTGACTGAAGCTGCAGGCGCTGGAAAGGTCAAACTTACTCGGAATATATTCCTCGTCCGCGGTGGCCCAATTTAGAGAAGAGAGTACCGTAGACAAAGCTTCCTTCTTCAGATTGAGCTGGGTTAAGACCGGGTATGCGGGTGATGATTCGACATCGCAGATGGAAATCACGCGTCCGTCACCTAAACCGTCGTTAAGATACACAAGACGAGATAACAAAAGAGGAGAAGAGCCATACCGGACAATCGGTCCAGAACGCCAGCCACAAGAATTCCGGACGCATCGTCCACCACGATATACCGCCCTCCGGGCCTGACGCTCGCCAAATGAAGCATTTGTGATAGTGTATCACATCGGATGTCTCGCAATCGACTCTGGTCCTTCTTGAACCAGTACTCGCAGACATTGAACAAGGTCGGCTCAATTGTGGTGAAGGTTTTCGAGTACCTGGATGGGCTCAGGAGGGGATACTGCTCTAGGACCGGACATCACCAACTTTGCCTCTTTCCTTTTCTTGTATTTCTCCTTAGAGTATTCAGTCTTGAGGGAGTAGTTTGCGTGCTGCTCAATCTGCCTTTTGATGATTTCCTGATCCCGGCATGTATCAGTCAGTATCACTCCAAGTTAATGTATGTATCCCTCACCGAAGCAGGCACGCCCGACTTTTTCAATGTCTCGATCTCTTCCGAGGTGAGAGGTTGGACGAACTCCCCATCATTGATGAGTTCATTGGTGGCTTCGGTGTCCTCTGCGGACAAGAGAACTTGTTTAGTACTCGCACTGGTACGAAGGACTATGCCTACCTACTTCCTGGATTGAGCGAGGTGGGATGACTTCCAACTTTTTGCCCGATATATCGTAGGTCAATCCATAGGTGTGGTTAAATAAATCCGATGCATTGAAGGATCCCACTCGACCGAGATTGACCGTTCTACGCGAAACATGAGCACTATGGTCCGGATGGATGAGTATTCTGCTCACGAGTCCTTCTCCAATTTTATGCTTCGGACGTCCCCATTGGGGAGCCGGAGGAGGACAGTATCGCCATCCTGTATAAGCCCTCTGCTGGTATTCAGCGGCAGCGTACTCGTGCCTTCCTGCATTTCCATTGCGGTCTGAGATGCCAGATTTTCCATGTCCAAGTCGAAGATCCAAGATTAGCTCGCGCACAGCAAACACGCCCACACATGTGACATGCATCCCCTTAAGTTCATGACATCCATGGTCTCTGCTCCCAAGGCCGGCTCTGCTCGACATGGCTCAGACACTGTCCCCTACGGAGATTGACCGAGTGCTCGATGCTTTGATCAGGAGATGTTCACGCGGAAGCAGTCCCTCCGAAGTGACACTCTCGTCGGACGAATGCTCATGCCTTCGCGTCACTTTCTTGCCATCCCAGCCCCCTCGTACGCGCGCCAAAGGGTTCGTGGCCCTGTCTGCCTTTTGTCAAACGTTCCGAGCTACTACGAAACTATCGAGCGATGCAGACGGTCCTCTTGCAGAGCAACTTGCAAACGTGTTCTCGCCGATGATCGTTGACGGGCTTGCGGAAACCAAACAGGATGACCTTCTAGCTAGTCTAACCCTTCTCACCGCTCTTTTCCAAGTGGATGCGGAATCTGCGTCTGTCATATTCCGACAAGAGAATGTCATCACCGGGCTTATGGATGCTATTGACTTATGCCCCTCCGACACGGTTGCTTTGGAACTCGCGCATACACTCTCCCAAGCCTGCGGACAGAAAACATGTCGTGAAGCTCTCTCAGACGAGGCTATTCAGTGGCTACGCAGCAGGGCATCACAGACAAGATTTCCGGCCCTACGCGCAGCGGCTGCGGTAGCGCTGGTCAAGTTATCTAGGGGAGCTCTGTCGGATACCGAATCTTCCCAGATATCAGAGTCTCATATCGACGGAAAGGAGGAGATGGACCTGGTGAATGTCATGAAGGGCATGACCGTCTCCGGCGATGACCAGTCTACGTTGTCCGATGCCGTTGAAGGGCTCGTGTACATGAGTGCCGAACCCAGTGTTAAGGAAATGCTATCCAATGACCCCTCCTTCTGGAAACAGCTCTTCTCTCACGTTCCGAAACGTAGGACTGAGGATACTGGAGTTTCAGTGCCGTCGTCTGTTCTTTACGGGATTGTGATGATAGCTCTGAACGTCTGTCTCTACAGGCCGCGACTAACGGAAGAGGAGACGCAGATGCTGAAGCTAAAGAGGTTGGCCAATTCTGGTAAAGCAGCGCAAACTCAGGATAACCCTCTTGACGATGATGATCATGTGAAAGAGCGGTGCAAGCGCCTAGTTCAGGTTGGGCTAGTGGGAGCTCTCTCCGCCATCGTGAAGGTGACGGACAGTCAGGGAGTAAGAGCAGCTGTCGGGCGGACGCTATTGTCCTTGGTAGAGAATAAAGAGAACAGGGGGAAAGTCCTACAGGAGGGTGGGGCTAAGGCCTTGACGACGATTATACGAGCTCGCATGGCGGAAGTTTATAAGGACAAATCTACGAAGGCGCAATACGCTGCTCTGGAAAGCTCGGACTTACAAACTATCCAAGCTCTCGCAAAGCTTGGGATCACCGCGGCCCCCTTCCAGGTCTTTGGACCGGGAGAGGCAGTCTTGTACGATGCCATCCGTCCGTTCACGCTATTGGTGATACATTCATCAGCCAATCTTCTGCAGCGATTCGAGGGGATGATGGCGCTCACTAACTTGTCCTCGGCCAGCGCGGAGGTTGCTTCACGTATCGCGGCGAGTGAAGGTCTCATGAACAAAGTCGAACTTCTCCTACTCGAGGAGCACCAACTAGTGCGGAGGGCGGCTATAGAGCTGATTTGTAATCTCCTTGCTGGATCAGACCAGCTATTCGAGAAGTACTCTCGTTCGACGTCGAAGCTGCAGGTTCTCGTGGCTCTATCCGATGTGGATGACCTACCCACAAGACTAGCTTCATCTGGGGGACTCGCGCAGCTTACGGCGTCGCCTGCGACGTGCGGAAATCTTCTAGCCATACAACTGGAACGGCGCCGAGTCTTGCAGATATTTGCCCAGCTAATCAATCCGGCCGCAAATCCGGATGAATCCCAAGCGCCAGAACAAGTGCACCCGGGTCTGATACATCGAGGGCTTGTGTGCGTTCGAAATTTCCTGACGTCAGTGGGCGCGGAGAACGTGAAAAAGCTTTCTTCGGATATTGTAGAAGCGCGATTACCCAAGGCACTTGTTTCAGTTGTGCAGCGGTACCGACAACCGAATGATGCGGCCATCTTAGTCCCCGCGGCGGAGGCGCTGAAGTTGCTGTTGGATTGTGGCATTGAAGTTCCCAGGTGAAGGGGAGCTCCTGTAGTGTCAGGACTGGGGGCCCGTCTGATATGACCAGTTGCTATAGTTTGAAGATCGCTAACGGAAGAATTGGAGTGTATTCTCGCCTGTTCAAATGAGCGTGATTGTTGAAGTTTCCGTCTCGTTACGGTGTCGTGCAAGTCCGATTTACGTTCAGTCTCATAACGGTCTGTGTGTGGCAAATGCGGTACAGTTCCATCTAGCCAAAGCTCAGCCAATCACGGCCGCGTGACAGTCTGTCACGGTATTCGGCGCGTCATCGAGCAGGGTCCGCAAGCATCGCACCGCCATCTCACCGTGCATTACATGACATTTCAGATCTAACGCGTTGTCTCCATCTTGTTGACTGTCGGCTTGCACAAGCTCGGCCTCGCAGTTACGGCACCGTTTCAGAGTTTAAACCTACGCAGCAAGGCTTGATCCTCATATTAATATGGTCAGTTTACTACGTGAGCTGTATCGCACATGTTTCCTACCAATTTGTGGCAGGCTCCATCCAAGAAGGCGGGCAAGAAGGTGACGCCTTCCACGAAGAAGGGAGGGGGAGGTGCGGCGAAGGTAGCAAAGGTGCGTTGCTATGGGTGATTTACACTGAGGACACGGTACTACTAGGTCTATGGCAGGCCGATTGGAAGGAGGGATTTAAGAAGAAGCAGGTCGGGGTGTCTGATATGACACTCCTGACAACGATCAGCAATGAGAGCATTAACGAGAACCTTCAGAAGAGATGGACGAACGGCGAGATCTACACCTATATCGGACCGGTGTTAATATCAGTGAACCCCTTTAGAGGTACGTATGCTAACTTATCTCCCCATTCTCTCTTCTAAGTGTGTGCGACAGACCTGGGGATCTATACGGACGATGTGCTCCAGCGATACAAGGGGAAGAATAGGCTGGAGGTACCCCCGCATGTGTTCGCCATAGCGGAATCTGCCTACTATAACATGAATGCCTACCACGAGAACCAGTGCGTTATCATCTCTGGTGAATCAGGTGCAGGCAAGACGGAAGCTGCGAAGCGAATCATGCAGTATGTGGCGGCCGTTTCTGGAGGTCAGGACGGCAATATCCAGGAGATCAAGGAGATGGTGCTGGCTACGAACCCTTTACTCGAAAGTTTCGGTTGTGCGAAGACTCTCCGGAACAATAACTCCAGTCGTCATGTACGTGTTCGCACGTCGCTCGTATCGGCAGGCGACTGACGCGCACACAGGGCAAATATCTGGAGATCATGTTCAACAGCCACGGTGAACCCGTTGGAGCACAAATTACCAACTATCTCCTCGAGAAGGGACGAGTTGTTGGTCAAATAGAGAATGAACGGAACTTCCACATATTCTACCAGTTTACGAAGGCAGCAACAGACGAGCAGCGAGGTATCATTTACCCACTCACGCTCGGGCTGGAGGCGAGGTATGACTGATATATTGATACTAGAATCGTTCGGTCTGCAAGGCCCCGAGGCATATGCTTACACCAGTGCCAGTAATTGCCTTGATGTCGACGGCATCGATGATGCGCATGACTTTAGCGAAACCATTGTATGTTTCTCGCACCGTGTGCTTCTCGTCTGAACTCATACGGTATCACTAGAAAGCGATGCAAGTGATTGGTCTTAATGACTACGAGCAAAGCGAAATATTCCGCATGCTGGCCATCATCCTCTGGCTAGGCAACGTCCAATATACGGAAATGGATGACGGCAATGCAGCCATCGCAGACACTTCTGTGACAGACTTCATTGCTTACCTCATGGATGCAGAACCAGCTCTGGTGCAGAAGGTCATGACGTCAAAAGTCATGGAGACGCAACGTGGAGGTCGACGAGGGTCCGTATATGATGTACCTTTGAACCCTGCGCAAGCTGCAGCTGGAAGGGATGCTCTCTCAAAGGCTATCTATAACAACTTGTTCGAGTGGATCGTTTCGCGAGTCAATGTCTCCATGAAACCACGAGGCGGAACCGCTCAGATCATCGGAATTTTGGTACGTTCAGGTGTGACTGAATGATTGAATGAGGTTCTCAACTCATGTTGCGCAGGATATCTACGGTTTCGAGATCTTCGAGGTTCGGATGGACCTTGCTCAGTACGGACATCGACTAATCTAAACTGCATCAACAGGATAATTCTTTTGAGCAATTGTGCATCAACTACGTCAACGAGAAGCTGCAACAAATTTTCATCGAGCTCACTCTCAAGGCAGAGCAGGAAGAGTACGTCAGGGAGCAGATCAAATGGACACCCATCAAGTACTTCAACAACAAGATTGTGTGCGACTTGATTGAGGAACGTCGGCCGCCCGGCATCTTTGCTGCCCTTAATGATGCATGTGCCACTGCTCATGCTGACCCGAGCGCTGCGGACAACAGTTTCATCCAGCGTTCCGCCGGACTGTCATCAAACCCCCATTTTGAGTCAAGGGGAGCGCAATTCCTGGTCAAACACTATGCCGGGGATGTCTTGTATAACGTATCTGGTATGACGGAGAAGAACAAGGACGCTCTTGTCAAGGATCTTCTAGACCTCGTCACAGGTTGCGGTAACCAATTCCTGCAATCTCTGTTCCCAGATCGCCCAGACCCCAACAGCAAGAAGCGGCCGCCTACTGCAAGCGACCGAATCAAGGTGAGGAAAGTGATCGTGCTCATTGTGACCTTACCACTCATACCGCAGAAAGGCTTCAGCAGGGGCCTTGGTAGAGAATCTCATGCGCGCACAGCCCTCCTATATTCGAACTATTAAGCCGAATCAGAATCGCAGTCCGACCGAGTATGACTCTAAAGCTATCCTGCATCAGATCAAGTATCTCGGTTTGCAAGAAAACATCCGTGTTCGTCGAGCTGGGTTCGCCTACAGGAACACGTTCGAAAAGATGGTCGAAAGGTTCTACCTGCTGTCGCCGAACACATCGTACGCCGGAGAATATACATGGCAGGGTGACGCGCGGTCGGGTTGCGAGCAGATTCTCAAGGATACTGGTATTGCCAGAGACGAGTGGCAGATGGGTGTCACTAAGGCTTTCATCAAGAATCCCGAAACCGTGAGTTACCGGTTCCCTATTTAAGGCCCTCCTAACTGCAACCCTGTATAGCTATTTGCGCTAGAGACTATGCGCGACCGATATTGGCATAATATGGCAGGCCGCATACAGCGTGCTTTCCGCAATTATATGCGATACAAGCACGAATGCGCTACTCGTATACAACGCTTTTGGAAGAACAATAAGGAGGGCTTGGCCTATGCTGAAATACGAGAGTACGGGCATCAGATTCTAGCAGGGCGTAAGGAGCGGAGACGCTTCAGTCTACTGAGTTACCGCCGCTTCATGGGTGATTATCTCGATGTAAACGGCAGGAGCGCTCTGGGCGAAGAGCTCAAGGAGGCATGTGGCCTCGGATGTACGTATTCCTATCGCTTCTCACCTGCGTATTGTAACTTCTTCTCTACAGCGGAACAGGCAGTATTCAGTTCTAGAATCCAGCTGCTCGTCTCGAAGTTTGGTCGATCAAGTAAACCCAGTCCTCGTTTCCTGATAGTGGTACGACTTACAGTCTGGACCCAGGCAATAGATACTAAGATGCAGTTTTAGACCGAGAAGGCCGTCTACATTGTCGCGTTGAGTGAGAAGAACGGGCAAACACAGATGGGTATGGAGCGGAAGATACCCCTGGTCACTATCAAGGGTATATCGATGTCGAATCTAAGAGATGACTGGGTGGTAAGTCCGTGTAAACAGTGGCTATGTTGCTGTGCTAACCACTGCGAAGGCTCTGAACACTAGCGCTTCCGAAGAAGGCGACCCTGTATTCAGCTGTTTGTTCAAGACTGAGTTGGCTACTCATCTCTTACGTCTCACACAAGCCAGCATCAACGTGCTCATAGGTCCTACGTATGTGTCAACCGATGATCAGGTACTGTCCTGGCTCATGATATTGTTTAGGATCGAATATACCAAGAAGAAAGACAAGAAAGCGCAGATTAAGGTTATCAAAGACGAAACAGTTCCAAGAGACGATGTCTATAAGAGCCATACCGTGCACGTTCCCTCTGGTGAGCCTCCAGACAGCAAATCCCGCCCTCCTGCCAAGAGGAAGCCCGGTGTTGTCCGTCCCATTACGCAGGGTAAACTCCTCAGACGCGGTGGACCATCGGACGTAAGTACTCCTCTATGCCGCTTGGATAGATCGATGAACATTCCGCAGAAACCAGCACAGTCACGGCCGAAGCCTGCTGCTCGTCCCTTACCTGGTGGGTCCAGTGCTCCTGCCGCCGCGCCCGTCAAAGCCCCTTTTGCCCCTGTATCCAAGCCGACATCCTCTGCTTCTACTCGAGCGCCTCCCCCACCACCGCCTCCCCCGCCCCCCGCGACAGCGGAGGAGCCTCAAGAGGACTTGTATCGTGCTACGTATGCATTCGACGGTCAAGAGGGAGAAGTTTCTCTCGTCAAGGGGGATGTCGTGGAAGTAGTAGAGAAGGAAGATAACGGATGGTGGCTGGTGAAGAAGAACGGTCAGGAAGGCTGGGCACCTAGCAGCTATTTGGAGCTGGTTCCTCCAAAACCCAAAGCAGCCCCAACACCTCCCGCCGCTCCCCATCGACGCGTCCCGCCATCTGCCCCGGGTGTCCCTGCGGCGAAACCGACACCCACGGCTTCTGCAGTACCAAAGGCACCCGCGAAGTCTGTTGCGGCAGATGCGGGAGCCAAGCCTGTCTCTGTCTTCCCCGGGATGGCACCTGCGAATGGGTCTGCAACACCGTGGAAGAAGCCTGCTGCTAGTACAAACGGTTCTTCCGCTGATACCACTCCAGCGAGTTCGAGACCTTCA
The DNA here is from genome assembly GCF_000344685.1 of Gloeophyllum trabeum ATCC 11539. Taxonomy (NCBI): domain Eukaryota; kingdom Fungi; phylum Basidiomycota; class Agaricomycetes; order Gloeophyllales; family Gloeophyllaceae; genus Gloeophyllum; species Gloeophyllum trabeum. The sequence continues at coordinate 1,603,088 of NW_006920410.1, read as the reverse complement.
AGCTCTATGGCTCCCAAACCTCCTGTGGGAAACAAGCCTAAGCCTGCACCGCCTGTTGCGGCGAAGCCAGGTGCCCCTAAGGTTCCAGGAAAGCCTCCCGTGCCTTCAGCTCCTAGACCGACGCCATCTGCGGCTAGCAAGGCCGGAGGGGGCGTTAAGCCACCGGCGCCTGCTGGAGGACAACTGGATCTTGCTGCAGCTGTGAGTAGTATCCCATGCCGTTATGCACCACGTCAGATCCTTACTGTTTTCTAGTTGGCGAAGAGAGCACAGAAGATCGCAGAGAATGAATAATCGTTGTATAGGGAGTATGTTACGATGTCTATACACTTACATATAATCTTGTGGGATCTTTGTGTATTCGTATACCGTGAAGCGAGGCGGATAACAAACTAGATACAATCAGATTGATAAACATAAGGTACCTTGCATGAATGGATTCCGGCCAGCTGAGAATGAGGGTAAAATGGTATGATGCAAAAAAGTGAAAAGTGCGAGTACAATAAAGGAGTGGCGCGGAAACAGTAACGTGAATGAATGTCTAAGATGGCGAGATGGTGATGGGTGGTATGGACGCCGGAGGTATGGGCACCGGCTCTGCCATGAGTGCCTCAACTTCTTCCTCCGAGGTTGCCCCATCGTCCGTGGCCGAGACTATGAGATGCGACGGCGAGACCGAGCTGTCGAAGCTCGTCTCCCCTGCGGCGTCAGTATCGAGATATTCGCTCGGGACATTCGTCACCTCCGACCCGCCCGACACCGCCCTGTTCCTCCAGTTCTGTACCTCCTCGGCGGTGAGGACCTTGGCGCCGCCCTTGCTCTGCTCTACGAAATCCTCGGGCTTCGTCTCGAGCGCGCGCCTGCCTACTTCAAGCAGGCCCTCCAGGATGGTCACGACGCGCTTGTACGCGGGGTCGTCCCCTTCGTCTTCTTGTTCCTCCTCCTCCTCCTCTTCTTCTTCTTCCGCGTCGTCTTCGTTCTCCTCTGCCTTGTCGAGGTCCTTTGCTAGCGTGGACTTTACTTGTTGGAACGTGCGCGGAGGAAGGATGAGCATTGACTCGCGCAGTTTGCGGCGGAGCTCGCGGATCTCCTTCGCCTGCCGGTGCTTCGTTGCTTCCAGCGTCGAGTTAATGGCCATCAGGGACCGGTTGGTGATCTCCAAGTCGGCGATCTGGGTGATGCATCAGTTGGTCAACGTTTGATGATGAGGGATGGGAAGAGAATTCGTACCTTACGAATAGACTTCGCTTCTGCTTTGCGTTTCTTATCAGGATCATCCGAGTCGTAATCCTCGTCGTCCACACTTGAATCGTCGTCATCACCGCTATCATCCTCATACGAAGGCTCCCTAGATATCTGCGATGTAGGAAAAGGCTCCTTGCCACCCTCGGTAATCCCCAGCCCATTCAACCGCGACGTCGACGTCGGCTCCGTACTCGACGACGCGCGCGTATGCCCCGACACTGACGAGCGCGACGTCGACGACTTCGACGAGAACGAGAGGTTCGACGTGGGCGGGGACTGCGGGAGGGGTACATGCGCCTCCGCGTCCGCGCCGTGGTGCGGCGGCGGACGCGGCGGCGCGTAGCGGTGCGGGTTCGCGGCGGGTATGCACGTCGTGATCGGGTATATGTTGACGGCGCCTTGGGGCTTCGGCGGCGCTTGCGTCGGGGAGTCGAGGCATATGCTGGATATCGACGGGGGCCGCGAGCGCGGGCGGAACGGGCGGGTGGTAGCGTACGGCGGGGAAGCGGAGAGAGACGGGGAGGAGGGCTGGGTATTGGCTTGGAGACTTGCCTTGAGGGTATTCGAGACCTTGGACTTGATACGGACGTTGCTTACGAGGAGCGCGTCGAGGGAGTCGGCTACTAGTGGCTGAGTGTCCGATATCGGTGAGGACGGGGACGCGGAACTTGGAACGCCCAAGCTGGACGCCGTCGGCGAGTGATGGATAGAGAGACTCCCGTGCCGCCGCCGCATGACTGGCGCACCGACCTCCGAGCGCACTGCCGGAGAACGGCGGGAGTCAGGGGAGGCATCGGGCGAGGCTGCGACGGACTTGGACGGCGGTCGGACAGTGATGCGGGCCTGGGGTCGCGTAGGGGCCGACGTCGCGCCATTTGTTCCGCCAGGCGGCTTGAAAGGTGAAGCAGCCCTCGGCGGGTGGCCAGAGTTGACTCTGCTCATGGCACTCGCGACGCTGGTAGTTGACACGGCCGTGGACATCTTGCGGGGTCGGATGGACGCGGTGCTGTTCACCTTTGCCTTTGGTCGCAGCATATTCGACGGCCCCGGTGCCGGCGTCGGTTGTGCGAGAAACTTGCTTGGGGACGCGGGGCGCGATACATTAGCATTGCGGGACGTGGGTCGGGGATACTCGACCTTGCCCATTATCTGGCCACAAGCACATAAGCCAGGACTCGACGAACAACGGCGGGCCCTCGTACCTTGCGTTTCTGGGGCCCCTCCATTACTCCTGTCGAACATAGAATAGCTGAACGTCGCGTTAGGGACTGATACCATGAGCAGGCTATTGCATATGCACTCCAAAGGACTGTCCCGACCCCGGGTCAGTCCGGCCAAGCGCCGGCAGGCCGGAGACCGACTCCGAGCGCTTAGATCACAGACACACTGTTATCTATTGCATTCCTAGACCAAAAGTCTACTTGATTCCTTTCTTTGCCAACACATCCTCCACGGCTTTCTCAATCAATCCCTTTACCCCGTCCCCAGACTGCCCTCCGAGCGCAGCCTCCACGCTCTTGTACACGTACTTGCCCACCATGTCCACCTCGATGTTCACCTTCGCCCCGACCGGCTTCTGCGGCAGCGTGATCTTCTCCTGAGTATGCTTGATGAGCATGACACTGAACGTTCGGTTTGTGTCATCGACGCCTGTCAGAGTGAGGGACGTCCCGTCGATCGCAACGTATCCCTTCGGGATGAGGTAGGGTAACAGCGAGGGCCGGGCAGGTGTTGGCTCAGGTAGTTGGAATGTTATGCGCAAGGAATCGCCATCTGGTTCACGCGATACTATCGTCGCCGTGGTGTCGACGTGTGCCTGTGGCATTCATAAATACACCTTTGATCATAACAAGTCGGTCGATGACTTACCTGAACAAAGTGCCCTCCGAACCTGACATGAGCTCCCATGGCTCGCTCAAGGTTGACTTGGTCCCCCACTTTCCGTTCCCCTATCAGACAATATGCGCCCGCTCGGGTTAGTACTCTTGAGTTGGAAGGCCGGGACGCAGCACGTACCCAGATCCGTCCTATCCAGCGTCTCGTTCGCCAACCACACAGTAAACCACCCACCATCCGCCTCCCTGTCAAACGCCGTCACCGTCAGACACGCTCCATTGACCGCTATCGAGTCCCCGACGTTGCAGTCGCTCAGGATCGGGCCCGACTGTGCGATGGTCAGCGTACATCCGCCTTCATCGTGCTGGATGGACGAGACGGTCCCGAGGTGCTCGATCTTCCTCTAATTGTCAGGAAACGAGTAGGCTCTAATGCAGTGGGCGTACCAGACCTGTGAACATGTTTGTGTATGCACAACTTGCACGACTACAGGAGGTCCGAAAGGAAAGCAAGGTCTCCGGGAGACCACCTGCCGGCGGCAGCCAGATCTGTGCCTTCGCTCGATGGCCGGCGGACCTCCTCGTCCTCCATGGCACAGAAAGCAAAGAACACAAATGCAACGACTCAGAGACCCGTAGCCCAAACCTCGAGACCTTCCGCGACTGCTACGGGCCCTGCTGGCAGTGTCTCTAAGCGGAATCTCTGGCAGTCCTGGATGGGTGAGCTCGGACGTTCCTCTCGCTCTGCTCTGATGCAAACATGTTCTTCTGCTCTTAGTGCTGCCTCCACAAACACGACTAAGGATATCTGCCGCTGTATGCGCCGCGAGTCTCGTGGGTCTTTTCATATCCGACGGCCTGGAGTACGCAATGCCAGCCAAGGAGGAACCAGCCACAAAGCCCTCATCTGCACCGTCATGATCGTGTCGTATGCGAACCTTCGAGTACGGAGATTACATGAAATTAATGTGCTATAACATAGATCAATATACAGGGAGTGTGGGATAATATAGCATGCTGAAGGCAGGGCGTTTCGTGTTCGTGCGGTTAGGCTATGCCGTCGTAAGGATCGGGGGTAGTTATGTGAGTATGATTGTGCTGGACCCTGTCCGATATGGTCACGTCTTGGTGTGGGTATGATGGTTCCGTCTTGACCATGTTAGGGGCGTTCTCGTAGGCCACATGCGTCTCCGGGTAGTACTGCTCTTGATGCGCGTCCAGATGGCTTTCGAACGGGTTCGCATAAGCTGGGACCCCACCCGCAGGCAAAGGATCCGGAATCACCGACCCAGAAACCTTCCGAGTCACCGCCGGCGGCGGATGCGCCAGGTCCTCTATCGAGGGATACCGCTCCGCGCCCGCGTCCTCCTGCTTCAGCTGCACCTCCCAGCTGCGTTTCTCCCAGTCCGGCACGAACTCCTCGAACCCGCCGTCGTCCTTCCTGCGCTTCCCGCAGCAGAGCAGGTCCAGCGCGAAGCGCGACCACTGGTCGTAGAACACGACGGTGATGATCATGACCGCGAGCCCGCTGATAGCGATGACCGCGATGCCCATGACCTTCCATTGCGTCGACACGCCCGCTAGCCCTGGCGGGGAGGAAGAGGTGCTTGTACTCGCGGCTGCGGCGGTGGTCGTCTGTACTGCTCTTGTCGCCGGATCCGTGGCGAGGCTGGTGAGCGGAGGGTCCCTTGGCGTCCCGATGACGGAGTGAGACGTCGGATTGGCGGGGTCGGCGCTGGACGAGTGCGTCGCATCCTTAGTCTTCGAGGACATCTTGGCGCTTGTGCTCGGCAGGGACGTCAAGAGGCTTGCCAGCGTGCCAGTTGGCCTGAGGGTAGTGAACGGGTCCTTCATGATGGGTTCCGCAGGGGGAGGGTACTCCATTCCGGGTTCGCCAAAGATGCCGCCTATGTCTCTTGCCGAGAAAGGGCGCCCATACCCATCGTCTAGAGCCTCCTCGGGAGAGATTGGTCGGACAGGGATAGACAACGCGCAGGTACAGAACGCCAGGACGAAGACAACCAGAATCCTCATGGTGAAAGCACCCAGAAAGCAGAGCAAACCAGATTTCGCTCCTGCAGAGCTCCCCTAACCAGAGGGCAGGTCTACCGCTGCAGTAGGTGTTAGAAAGTTGTAGTAGGGTATAAAAGTCTTCGAAGAGAGTTCAGGACGCGCATGCTCGGGAATCATGCCCAACGCGTACATGTCACATAGTCACGTGCCCCAGGGATTCGTTCACGTCACCCCAGGGTCATTGCGCCTCCTCTCAGGAGTCAGCCTACTTGACTTGGTTTCGACCTCGTATTCATAGAATCAGGTGTATAAGTCTACAACGCGAAGGGTCCATAGGGTCCATGTAAGGGACAGGCGGTACTATAACGTGTCTAGGTAGGGTACTACTGATTTCTATAATAAGTCCGTCACAGGCATCAAGAGTTCGTCAAGAAAAGGAAAAAGACAGTGAAGTACTAGTATTGTTTGACTCGCTCACCCGCAGATGTTCGGATACTGCAAGTCGGTAGGATCGCGCGGGATCCATCCGTTGGCCAAACCCGCCTGGTACGACCACTCGTCCGCGTTCTCCGCCTTCCACGTCCACTGGATCCAGCCGGAGCCCTTCTCGTACGAGATCACCTGGGCTTCCCAGAACTTCCGCAGGAACGTCTTGTAGCTCGAGCTGAACGAGGACGCGGCGCCGGTCTTGCCATTGCAGCTCCCTACGCACGGGGAGCCGGGGTAGGACCCGTCGTACCGCGCCCCGACGCCGCGGCCGTTCAGGTACTTCGCGCAGTCGGTGTTCGCGGGGGTCCACTCGCCCACGATCACCCAAAGGTCGAAGGAGGAGAGGGACGACTGTTTCCCGCACACGGTGGATATATGCTGGGACTCGGACATGGATTCCTCCTGGTCGGAGAAGATGGTGTAGATGTGGGTGTCCATCGCGACGCCTTGGGCATCCGGCGCTGTCAAGAAGCCGTTCCAGTAATCCAGAGGCTGAAAAGCATCGTGGAGTAGAACCAGGGTATTGCTCTCCCGTGAACTGCCATAGGGATATCTGGTGAAGTCAAGCTCGCGTCAGCGAACGAGAAGTACAGACGCATAGTACAACGTCCTTACCTAATGTTGCCGTACGAGTCGCGCCAGTACTGACGGACTGTATCGAGGACATCTTGTCCATCAAAGCCTGCAGGTCTACATGCGCCGAAGGGAAGTCATCACATCAGTGCCGAAGTAACTCCGTCTATTCGATTAGACTCAACTCGTTCAGAGGAGCGATGGTGGTGACAACATTCGCGTTGTCCTTGAACATGTCGGCGATTCTCTTGATGATGGCATTCGTACGAGCAACGTTAGTACCGTTGGAATGCCAGTGAGGGAAATCCATCTTCTGGCCGGAGTTGTCAAAACTGGAAATAACGCCGTTCAGTACGCCTCGTGGCAATGGTCCTTACAAATTCTTACCCATTCTGACTGCCGGGTGCTCCATGCAGATCCACAATCATCTTCAGACCATGATTGCCGGCCCATGTAGCGGCTCGTTGCAGATAGGGTAGTTGGCCCTGTATGTAAGGCTCGCCGGGACCGACCTCAAAGGCCCAATAACCGATCGGGACTCGTACGTGGTTGAGGCTGCATGGTGTACTCAGTGAGTACACGAGATGATTCCACCACGACGGCACCTACCCGGCGGCGGCAATTTGGACGAAGTCCTCTTCGGTTATCCAGGAATTCCAGTGGTTAACAAGCGCGCTGTGTGCGGTATTGTAGTCCTGATACTGCCCGAACGTCCATTCGTCGATGATCGCGTCGTTCCCAGTCTGGTCGAAGAGACTGGGAGTGATCCAAGGCTATGCGGGGACACGAGCGTCAGCACGGACTTTGAGGCTGGCAACTGACACGCCGTACCTCTAGCACGAGCCAACCGCCGAGGTTGACACCGCGGACTTTCTGTGCGCCATACGGAAAGCCGGGGTTAATGGGGTTATCTCCAAGAACGCGGGTAAGGAGCGAAAGGCCAAGCAGCCCGGCGGCGATGACTGAACGTATCGAGGACATCGCTGGAGAGAGCAGGCTGGCAAGGAACCATTTCACGTCCGGCCATGTTGTACTTATATCTGACGTGAAATGGTTGCCATTGGCAGCACCCTGCTCCGCATATGAGATTCGTATCCCCGATCCCTACTCCAACGGGTTGCAGGACTGCGGCTGGCGCAGGGTGAGCTCACGTGTGGGGGCTTCGACGGAGTGAAGGGGCCTACGTACACTGACATCAACTGTCGCATAATATTTTCCGAAGCAGTCACGCTCCAGCGCGGTTGCATACCACCTCCAGCAATGCCCAGACCAAGAAAGACAGACAGAGACAGGGAACGTTGACCATGTGTTGCAGCATTCCATACAAGCATACAACGCGATTCAGCTTTTCGTTGATAGACAGCAAAGAAATCTCTGGCAGTAAATTAGCGTTTCGATCGACTCATGCTTCTTCCCCGCTTCCAAGCTCGGTTCCTTCGGTGCCGCTGGCCCCCTTATGAGGTTTCTTTATACCGACATGTTTGGGTGTTGAGGATATATCCTCGAGCTCGTACATGTATATGCAAAATAATTAACAACGTAACGCAGCCAGGAGGGTGTAGTGGTACTAGTGGCAGTAGTGCTACATACTGCGCGGGCTGTCAAGATAGATAACTCGATTGGAAGATCGAATAGATTTACCCCGGATGACGATCATGATAGCCGGCGGTGTGCAATTGGTGGGGACTCCTGATACGGGTAGACACACACCCTATTTGGCATTTCACTACAGAGCGGGCATACGAGAAACAACAACGCAAACTGCACTCATACACAAGACACTCGGCGGAATTCATTCCAAAGGCAAGCCTTGCTGTTCCGAACTGAACTTGCATTTTTACCGTATAGAGGGATGAATGCGATCATGTTACACAGCGCTAACTGGAGTCTGAAGCATTCATTGTTCATCAGTCAGTTTGCTACACAAGGATTGCCATTGATTTTCCGAGTGGCCGAAGCCTCGGTGGGTTGTAGGATCTAATGCATGGCACAGAAGGCAAGACCACAACCCACCTCAACGGTGTCCTGTCCATCCTGCATTAGAAGAGATGTTTCCTCTTGCACACCACAAGTAGTCGAGGCGAGGCGAGGTAACAAGATGGGTAGGCATGTGCACTGGGACAGAAGAAATCTCACCTGAGAGAAGCAGGCACCCGACTTCCATCCAACATGACACAGGTCGATGCTGGCTGGCCTACCTTGATCCACGTAGACCCTCCTCTAGATGATGATACGATAGGACTCGAGTGTCGCAACATATACGAACGAGGTGATCAACCGAGAATATCCCCTCACCTTATATCGAGACACAAGGCCTACCTCGTGTACAGACTGTACTCGCCAGGCAGTTGAATTGCAGATTCAGATAAAGACCTGATAGCATAAATGCACTCTAATCATGACGATCTACCCTTCAGTCGACGCCGCGCGTTCTACACATTCCTCGCTATCTTTGCTTCACTCAATGGCACCCGGATGGAATCTCACAGAACTAAACCACTGACAAGGCAGCTAATGCAACAGGCGTCGAATGCAGCAAGATACTCCGAAGGCTGTCCGATGTCTTAGTCTAGGGCCTCTGATGACAGCCACGAACGTTGGATGTAACAGCTGCATATAGTCGTGAGCGGTATCCCAAAGGGGGCAAGCCAACGCCAGGATGAAGAACGCTGGGCTGTGAAGGTGACAACATACAGCCTCGCGCCGGGTTTACTTCCGCGGTACAGCCCGAACAGCCAGCTATAATAATCAGCCACATCCTGCCAGCCGCCTCCAGCAAAGCAACTGTTCCTTCCACGCCTTTCCTTCAACGACCCCTATTCTCCTTACGATACCACCATCATGTCCACGTCTATCGACGCCCTGCGCAAACGCTACGAGGCCGCTGGGCAGGGGCACGTCTTCCACTTCTGGCCCAAACTATCCGAGACCGAGCGCGCCGCGCTCGTGAAGCAGCTCGAATCCCTTGACATCGAGCGCGTCAACCACATCTACCAGAATGCCATCCGCGCGGAGAAGGAGGCGAATGACCCAAATGCGAAGGCGGAGCCCATAGAGCCCCTCCCAGAGGAAGCTAGCGATTCCGTGGTCGGCGTGCCGCACAAGGAGAAGGAATGGCGGAGTATCGGGCTGCAGGCGATCGCGAGAGGGGAGGTTGGCGTTCTGCTGATGGCTGGTGGGCAGGGGACGCGGCTGGGGAGCAGCGCGCCGAAGGGTTGCTATGATATTGGGCTCCCGTCACACAAGTCCCTCTTCCAGTACCAGGCCGAGCGCATCGCTCGCTTGCAGCAGGTCGCGGAGAAGGAGTGCGGGAAGGCGGCTGGATCTGTGGTCATCCCATGGTATGTCATGACAAGTGGTCCGACGCGCCGAGAGACCGAGGACTTCTTCAAGAAGCACTCTTATTTCGGACTTGACCCCAAGAATGTGGTGATATTTGAGCAGGGTAAGTAAACGTGGTGTCCACATCGTGTAAGGATTTTTTTGACGTCACCATAATGTTCCAGGTACCCTGCCCTGCTTAACTATGGAGGGTAAAGTGATGCTTGACTCTCCATCTAGGATTGCCGTTGCGCCCGATGGTAACGGCGGGCTATACGCCGCTACTCGCCAACCCTTGTCTCCCTCCGACCCTTCGCACACAGTCCTGTCAGACCTGCAGAAGCGCAAGATCGGCTATGTGCACGCTTACTGCGTGGACAACTGCCTCGTCAAAGTAGCCGACCCGGTGTTCATTGGCTACTGCATCCAAAAGCAAGTCGACTGCGCCGCGAAGGTCGTACCGAAAGCCCACCCCTCGGAGTCCGTCGGGGTCGTCGCGCGTCGTGGCAACAAATTCGGCGTTGTCGAGTACTCTGAAATAACCAAGGAGCAGGCGGAGAAACGCGACCCTAAAACTGGGGAATTATCCTTCCGTGCCGGAAACATTGCCAATCATTTCTACACTACGAAGTTCTTAAACCAGGTGGAATCGTTCGAGCACCAGCTGGCGTTCCACATCGCGCGTAAGAAGATCCCGTACGTCGACTTTGAGAGCGCCCAGGTCGTTAAGCCCAGCAAGCCGAATGGTATGAAGCTGGAGATGTTCGTCTTCGACGTCTTCCCCTTCACGCAGCAATTCGCGGTGCTCGAGGTTGCTCGCGACGAGGAGTTCAGCCCCCTCAAAAACGCACCAGGTACGGGTGCCGACGATCCCGATACGAGCAGGCGCGACTTGCTTGCCCAGCATAGGCGATTCTTGGAGAGAGCGGGTGCGAAGGTCAAGGAGGGCGTCGAGATCGAAATCTCGCCACTTGTCAGCTACGCGGGAGAGGGATTAGAATCGGTCAAGGGCAAAACCTTCACTCGTTCCGGATCGGTATCAGCATTGGAAGAATTGGACGCTTTAGCATAACCTGTATCAGTATAATCTCAAGGACGGACAGCACGAACTTGTCTGGGACTCTGTTGGACTTATTAGATTTACTCTTAATCGTTATGTTTCAGATGCAGAATACCGGGTTGCGTGACAATATGCGCTCCGCTTGGGTTCCATTAACTTACGACAAATGCGGATGATGACTACTCGGGAAGTCCTAGGTGGTGACGCTCCTTACACAACAGTCAATGCTAGTCTCCGGAGGGAGGATCTGGAGGAGGTGCCGCCGCCGCGGCTCTCCGCCTTTCCAGCTCTTCTCGGAGGGAAGCGAATATTCGCTGTGTTCGCTCAGACTGCGGCTAGTTCAGAGCGTCAAAGACCGACTCCTGTCTAAAAGAACATCACTTACATCAGTGCAGCAGCTGATTAATTTATCAATCAGCATGTTCTGCCCTTCCTGAGCACTCTCGAGCTCTTTAACCATCTGCTTTTTCTGAAACAGGTGAGCACTGCTTCGATTGTCAGAGAAGAAGACCAATCACCTACCTGCTCCTCGAGAAACTCTGCCCTAGCCTTCTCCCCTTCAGCCACTTGCTTTTGTTCCGCTGCTCGAGCTCGAGATAACAGAACTTCGAGTTCCTTCGATCGAATCACGCATTCGAAGTGTCGCTCTCGCAGCTCATATTGCCGCAAAACTTCCTTCAGCCTCTCGCGTACGCTTCATATGCTGGATTCAGTAAGCGCACGAAGCGGCATGTGATACGACACATACACAATATCAAACATATCTTCGAGGGACTTCTTCGCTCTATGCAAGCGAATGGAAGAATGTTGTCAAGCATATCCTTCAGATGCCAGACTTAGACTTACTCTCGAGGATTCTCCGTCCAATGCTTCTTCAGCTTTTGCCGTCTGACCTCCACTCTCTCATCCTATCCAGGAGAGTTAGCCGAATACAATCGAACCAGGTGGACTCCATGTTGCACTGACCAAGGCGTCGGTCTCTGGGCCATCCGTCAGGTCCATCAACTCCACAGCAAGGATCTCATCACCGTCCTCCAGGCCAGCCTCCTCTGGCGTCTCGTCAGCCTCAAGTGTTCTGCCCCCATGGGAGAAGATGAACTGCATGTTAGAGCTTGGGCCGCTCTGGACGTCACCATCCAGTTTTGCTGTGCCATTCACTTGGGTATTTGAACTGGGCCCCGATGGCCCTGGTAGTGCTTTGACGTTCTCCACTTTCTTACTCGACGACGTCTCCATCCTCTCAGTCCACGCATTGAAGAGCCGAGACAGCTTCGTCTTTCTCGAAATCTTGAAAAATAGTTCCTGCCGATATCGGCAGACTACCTTCACCACAATATCCGGCATTTCCCTGTACTTGACGTCCTGCAGCTTGGCCTTCTCGGCACGTTTGGCCATGTCGCTCTTCATTTGTGCAATCTAATGGTGCTTGAAGGTCAACCCCTGTATTAAAGAATTTGGTAAGAAAAGTACCTCGTCCTGAGCGTCCTCTACGCACTGCGCTAACCGTTTGCTGTCCTCCTACCGAGGGTGTCAAAAGCCATTCGAGAGACTCCAGTAGAGATTACCCACTCGTAACTTCTTGTTATCCTAGGGTAGGGAATGAGTGTTAGCTCAAACAGCTTGTACATTTCACGTACCTTCTGCAGCTCTCGCGCAAGGTTCTCCATCTTCGTCTTCGTCTGGTTGGCTTTGGTGAGCTGGCTCTTAGCTGCGTCCTTGTCCTTCACCAACTTCTGCTTCTCCTTCGCATGGTCTCGTTCCATCCTCTTCAGCTCTGCAAACTGACCGTGCGAGGTTAGCCCATACAGAAGTGATTAGCTGAGGTGACTCGCCAGCTCAATGTATTTGGCATGGATAGCATTCTCTCCCATCCCCTTCACAGACTTCTGTGCCTCCTCAGCTATGGGGACTTAGTCTTCGGGGTGATGTAGTAGGTATATGCCACTCACCGAACTTCCTCTCTTCCTCTTCCTCGTGCACCTCCTCCTCCTCCAGAGCGGCTATCCTGTTCTTCAAGCTTTCGTACATAGTCGCGGGGTCAACGGGTGGAGGCTCATTCTTCTTCTTCCCCTTCTGTGGATGACTGTGCGCGCCGTTGACAGCCGGAGGTGGTCCATGCGAATTGGAACGTGGTGGTTGCTGTGGCTGGGTGTGGTTTGGCGGGACCGGGGGTGCAGAAGCAGGAGCGGGCGGTGCAGGGCCTGTAGGTGGTGGCTTCGCGGTTCTCCCGTTCGTCTGGACGCTAGCACCGTTCATGGCCGCTAGATGGTCGGACCTGGATGCGGGCTTCCGTGCTGGAATGCAAAAACAGAGAGACTTTAGAAACTCAATGTTCCCGACGTTACAGCGTGTAATAGCAGCTTGGGTGAGTTTGGTCGGATACGAAATAGTCAAGTCCGTGAAGGTTGAAGACACGCGAGCTGACGAGATCGGCGGAGTGGCCACAACTGCCAACTCTCTCGGATTCGGACGTTCAACTGCAAGCCTCTATCGTCTCTCCTCTGAGTTTTTACCGTTACAATTTCTGGAGCTATACAGCGCACATCTCAAAGGAGACTCTTTCCATTGCTTTCGTTTCTTCAAACATTGTACTCCGCGACTCTGCACTGTAGATACTAGATGCTGCAGCATATACGACCATCAACACCTTCCTGATGAGTATGCACCATTCCAGAGCCGGCGCTCGAGTTGGAGCGTAACTAGCCCTTGACGTAGATGTCGTTCAACTTTCCTATCCTTGTCGTCCTGGTCGCAATCACACAGGAAAGCATGGCACAGATTCCGGAACGAGTTACTTAGAGGGAGAATCGGACAGACAAATCCGAAGACGGTAATTATTTTGCTTACATAATTAGATAACGTGACCGGGACGCGTTACGATCATCGACGCGTCTCTTCCGGGGAACCTCAGGGCCAAGACCGACCTCGCTTGTCAGACATAATGGCGTCCACTGGTAAGTCCAGTCGCTTGAATGAAAAGACTAAGAAATCTGACATCCGTATGACTAGACTACTCGCCGCCACGCAAGAGACAAAGGATGTCGTCTCCTGCCTACGACTTCGAGGAGATGACTGCGAGCGATTTCGACGCTCTGGATGAGCTGGAGGAGCAACTCTCTCAAAAAATGCTATCGCAAGCAAGCTCACAGAAGAAGATTGAGAGCTACGAGGCGAGGCTGAAGAGAAGTCGTGCTATTGCGGAAGCGTTGGCAGCAGCCGTCGATACCAAGGGCCAAGGAGGCGCGAAGGGAGAGACGACGGGAAGTCAAGACATTGGTTGGAGCTCTCCGCGATTTGTTCCTCCTGATCTGCTGCAGTCACACCAGCTTCGCAGATCTCAACTGGACGAACCTCTCGAATCTTCCACGGCGCCAACTGGGGTGCACGCAGGAGCCGGGCATGAAGTGGACAGGGAAAAGGAGGCATCTGTCCTCCATCTCGGTTTTTTTTCAGCCGCACGTCTGCCTCAAAACATTTCCTGCACGATTCCGAGCCCTTCTCCCGAAGCTGCTTCCGAGATGAACTACGCCGCTTGGTTACAGTCAGAGTCCAAGGTGCCGACGGATGTGGGCTTCAGAAGCGCTAAGTCACTTCGTGCTGCAGGACTTGATTTTGAGGTCGATGAGTCCTTCGTCGTCGAGAGTGACAATACCAATCTGTTCGAGATCACAGGCATAGATGTGGACCTGTCGCAATCCTTACCCGGTTTCCGCAGTGCTAGGACTATTTTCCCGCCAAGCCCTCCCAACCACCCCGAGGGGTCTCTTCCTGGCTTTGTTAGTGCAAGGTCAATTGAAGACTCCGCCATAAATCCCCCCGCCGCTTTCTCCGGCTTTCAAAGCGCAAAGTCCGTCGAGAAGTCGCTACTTTCTACGGAGGAGCCCGGAAGTCCAGTGATGCTCGGATTCCAAAGTGCGCGGACGACTGCTGCCTGTTCGAATCAGTCAGGGCCCTCCTCTATCGTTCAGGGTAGGGTGGGTGCATCGGATCCATACGCGTTACCACCCGAAGTTGTCAGACGCGCCCAAGAGCGCATGCAAAGATGGGAGGAAGAGGATTCTACGGGTTTTGATATACCTGACGATCTGCCGGATACGCCAACTCGACCGCCCTTGCGATCGGTGCGCAACATACAAGCACGTCCTATATCGAACACCCCAGATATTTCTAAAGGTTCTTCTGGGTTTACAAGTCCGGCTATCGTAAAGGGTCCCCTCGGCGGGATCGCAAAACCCAAGGCATTCAAGTCCCCGTTGCTTCCTAATCATCCGCTGAAAGCAAAGTACCCTACTCCTTCGAATCCTGATTACGTGAACTCACCCCTGAATCCCATCCGGAGACCTTTGGCTGCGCATGGCGGTTCAAGTGCTGCTCAGACTCTACCTAACGCTATGTCCGCAAAGTCTATCTTGTCCACAACTGCGACGGCTACTTCCATCACACCCCGCAAGGCCCTCGGATTCACCCCTCGTCGAGGTCCTGTCCCTTCTGCGCCTGTTAAAAAGTTTGTCACGCCGTTCAAATCTGGTTTCGGGCCAGGAGAACCGGGAAGGGCGCGTTTGGAGCAGGAGATGGCGCGAACAAAGGCTTCTGTTTTGAGTGTTGCATCACGGGTTCCCAGTTCGCCAATCAACAAGAAGCGTGCTCCGCAGGGGTCGCAAGGTCGTTGGTTCGACATGAGTGAGTAGGCACCTCTTGGTCGTGTTTCCGACTAACTTGCGGAATAGCTCCTCCCCCGGATCGTCAAACACTATCATCATGTGGTCTCGTGCCGCGGACTCGCACTCGGGCAGATTTGGAGTCATTAGGAATGTGAGTGCTCTTCTCTGTGAGAATAGCGATCCGTGACAAATGGGTACTCTCAGAAATGTGGAAGAGTTGAAACAGATAACCCCGGCGACCGCCATGTACTACGCTTTCAGAGCTCCACCGTCGACGCTCCTTGCACCTTCGCAGGGCTCGGGAGACCATAGCATGCGTGGGACGCCGGCGATGCTGGCACAACTTCTAGCTAAAGGGTGTCACCTTGCCACGCAGGCATGGGTGGATAATCACTGGGGGTTGATTCTATGGAAATTAGCGGGGATGGTGTGCTTAGACCCAGAGGCCGAGAAGGACCCGAGAACCCGTAGATGGTGCTGGGAACATGTTTTGCATCAATTTCTGTATAGGTGAGAGTATCTTCTCTTTTCAACTTCCTAGACCGCTGAGAATCCACAGATACGAGAAAGAACTAGAAGGCGGTGCGCGACCACCGTTTCGACTGATTGCAGCTCAAGATACGCCTGCTTCCTTACCAATGGTCCTCTGTGTGACCAACGTAACCTGGTCCTCAGGTGGTGAGGATGAGGGTAGTTTGGTGACCGACCAAATACCGTGGCTGGAACTAACCGACGGATGGTATAAACTTCGTGCGGAAGTTGACGGTGCACTAGCAAGGGCCATCCGGAAGGGGAAGATCCGGATTGGCAGGAAAATATGCGTGCAGAATGCTCGAGTAAGTATCACGCACTTCGGCCAATGTTTGCTGAATTAAATATAAGTTAGCTGTCGTCCGACCACAAAGAGGCTGCCGAAGCACTCGAGGCATACGATCGGTGTCACCTTGTCCTATCGGGGAACTCTTGTCATCTTGCGCCCTGGCACGAGAAGCTCGGCTTCCGCCATAGCCCATCCTTTGTGACGTTAGGAAGCCTGAATCCGGACGGAGGAATTGTCACTATAATGGATTTAAAGATAGTGAAGGTGACTTCTATGATTATGGCACAGACGACCCTATCTAACGGCGTCAACATAGGTACATCCCGTAGCATTTATTGAATATATAGAATTAGAGGACGGAAAGAGGCGGAACATCGGTGGCCATGACGAGAAAGAGGAGAGGAAGGCTCAGGAGCAGTGGGAGGTACGTGAACACTAGGGCGTGTCCTGCCCCCTCCGTTGACAGTAGTCTAGAAACGTCGAGAGGTTATGGCCATGAAATGGCGGGAAGGGTTTGATAATAAGATCCGCACTTTGGAGGGGTATGCCAGTCGCTTAGAGCAAAAGGCGGGCAGCACCCAGGCCAAGGACGAAGAAGATGGTGCGTAAGATAGTATGTTTTACAGCTGACCATTGGCTCAGACTCGGTCTTAGATCCGCCACCGGAACTAGAGACTTACTTGGAGGATCTTGAAGAAGGAAGCGACTTCACTTCTCTGATGCGTCGTCTGGACGTGTCTGGGATGAGACACCTATGCCGTATGATCCATAGACGTTGTGTCGATCTGCGTGAGACCTCGCGAGACGATATGGAGAAGGACTTGGCAGTGAGTAGCCAAAGTACCTGCGAACCGTCTCTGGTGGATTGACGAAAGTATCCAGGAGCAATGCCCACCACGGAAAGTTAACAATTTCAAGGTAATAGTCGCAGAAGACGCCAGAACATGCAAACGGCGGGCTTACCGGCGAGTCCACATAACCATCTGGGAGGCACTGCATATGTACTCCGGAGAGGGCGGCGGACTTGGAATGTTCGCTGTGAACCGACGGTTTTTGGTGTGTAATGAGTATCAGGCAAGAGAGGAGTCCTTAACCCTCTTACAATAGGTAACCAACCTCATCCCCGACAAGCGCACAGCGTGGATGGACAACGAACCCGGGGCGGAGATATATCTAAAGACCAGACGAGACTCCAGATGGATAAGAATGAATTGATCGCCAGTGGAAAGATCCCTGGGGATGGATGAAGCGGTGTATATTAATGGGTGTGTAATGTGCTAAAGTACAGATTTGTTACGACGTTCAAGCGCTTCCGACCCCATACTTGCGCAAGACAGAACGCCAGTCACCGACATCCTCATGTCCCATGCATACGACCGTGGCCTTGTTGCCAGAGTCTGGGCCGAAGACACGGGCAGCGACGCGGCGAAGCGATTCGGGCGTCACCTCGTCAATTTTGTCGCACATCTCCGACACAGGTACTTTGCGGTTGTGCACCAAGATCTGGAATTTGTAAACATCAGCCTCCACTCAGGCGAAGATGCAGAGAACTACAGACCTGGCGGCCGAGATCCTCCACCTCGACTGCACGACTCTCCAGCGCCATGACCAAACTTGACTTCAGCTGGTTTCTCGCACGGCTCAATTCACCCTTTGTGAGAGGGGAGTAGAGCAAGAGGCTCAGCTGGTGAACGAGATGCGGCAGTATCTGCGACGGCGAGTTGCCCTGGTGCTTCGGCCCAGCGGGTACGAACGAAGCAAACAGGCCGAACAGAGATGAATCTGTGTAAATGTGATGGAAAGAAGCACAGTGGTCAATCTGAGGGTAGTGATTCAGGATGTGGGTGTAAAGTCGGGAGTACATGCCCTTGCCCGGGCCACCTGCAAAAATCACCGGTAAATATAGACCTCAGTACGAGTATCATCCGACTTACCCGCGGAGAAACTACCACCGCCGCCAAGCATTACCTGCATAGTCGCAAGAGCATAGATATCGTCATCATGAATCCCGACACCTTCGAACGCAAGATAGAGGTGATTGAACTCTTGTGTCGGGTCATACACAAAACGATGTCCTCCGGTGTACGTCGCACGAGTGTCCCGGGTAGGGTGCAGGGGAGGTACCATATCCGGGGAAACGGGTTGCGTCGGATACAGATACGAGGATGCGGCACGCGTGAGTGACTTGTAGATGGAAGGATTCGACGATGAAGGTAGAAGATGCGGGGGTACAGACTGCTGCGCACCCTGCCGAGCAGAGGTCTGGGGAGAGGGCAACGGAGAAGGCTTCAACGATCCGAAGTGTTTATCAGCATACTCAAGGAGTTCTTCATGCTGCACCCCGGCTCCAGCTATAACCATCCGCTCTGGACGATACCACTCATTCATGAAATTTCGAATCATCTCTTCGTTTATGACGTCTATTCGGTCTTCCGGACACAGCAGAGGGTTACCTAGCGTCTTGCAGTCATAGGCGACTTCATGAAGAATCTCGGGTAAGATCATCTCCGGCTTGGAACTGATCTCCCGAATCTCATACCGAGCAGCCTCCCTCTGCGCGTCTATCTCTTCCGGCAAAAACTGAGCATTCAAGACTGTATCAGAGATGAGCGACATGGCCAGCGGCGTTCCCTGGGGAAAGTGGGAGGACTGGTACATGATTGTTTCTCGGGATGAGGAACACATGATCTGTCCACCTAGGGCATCGATTGCAGTCGACATTTCTTCGTCCGACCTGTTTCGCGTGGACTACGGTACAATGAGACGGGGCAGCATATACTCCAGGTCATATAACACACCTTAAAGGCCATCCTGTCTATGAAATGGCTCACTCCGGAGGTTTCAGGAGTCTCATAGCGAGAGCCCGCATCAACGTACAATCCCACAGCGGAGAAATGGCCAGGAGTGAACTCTGTCGCGACCCGTATCCTGTTCGGCAAAGTAGTTATTTGAACTGACGGGTCCCCGGTCAATTGGGAAAGGGCACGTCGGGTCTGGCGGCGAGCAACCCGTCGTGCAATGTTGGAAGCTGCTGGTCGCATTGTGGAAGAGGAGACGCGCCAGGCAAGGTCTGCTCACCAGCAGTGAACAGAGTGGGATTGCGAAGCGTATGCCGATCGGCTTATGAGAAACACGAATTGCCACTTGTCATGTGACGCCATTCGTCACTGTCAGTGTCAGTGTCACAGTGAACGTGAAAAAAAAAACATCCAGCTGCGAACGGGCTTTCCACTCTCATCCACGTCACACCACCAGTCTTCCCCTGCAGCAATCGCGAATCAAGAAGTAATAGACAAGGAAAATGACATTTGGGTAGTCCCCACCGTGATTTGAACACGGGACCCTGCGATCTGCAATCGCATGCTATAACCACTTAGCTATGGAGACTCGGTCGCGAATGTCCATATAACGTTTATTCAGGCTCATTGACCCAGGTTGCTTTGACCACATTCGCCTGCTACACCGTCTCTTGTCTCTGGGCTACTGCGTGAACGTCCAGCCATCGTCCTCTAGGGCCCTCTTTGCAATCTCAATTTTATCTCTGGGAATCAAAATATAGTCCGTGTTCCTGTATGGCCCTCAATCAACGACTACACTGTAACGAATCGCCTGGAAATTGTCGGCCGTACCATGTGGAAATGGCGAAAACTGGTACCCCTGCCGCCTTGAGAGGCATGGTGAAACTGCATATGACACCGACCAGCCCTACGATTGTTCAGTGCTTACAAATTGCTAGGCTTGCACTCGTTGGCCATACTGCTCACCGAAATCCATCGGTCCAGCTATCTTGATGCATCTCCAATCTGCGTATGTCTCTGGAATATCCGCCTTTGAGTCATATTCGCCCACCACGGTAGTTTCGTCTACGTTCTTGGTAATAGAGAACAGAGCTGTGCTATTGCTGCTCCCCAACTGTGACAGGAATTTATCAGGGATCGCTTCCCCAGGTTTTAGCTGGATCACATAGAACGTCTGGGGTAGCAGGCTGAGATGCAGCGACGAAATGCAATCCTCCCTACAAAGTTGAGGACGCAGATTATGTAAGCGAGTCGCGCAGCGGCTCGCAAAGTGGACGCGGAGCCATTGCAGCGGATGCGCCCAGACGGTTGCCCAACTAACATATTATCTTATTTTTGAATATTGCTAGCATGCCGCTAGTGCAGCGGTTAGTGTGATGGGTTGTTTCAGATGCAATGCTGTGAGCTGGAGGTTCAATCCCAAACACGGACAATATTTTTCACTTGTGATGATGGGTTCAGTTTCAAAAAATCAAAACTACATGTGTACTGATATACAAAACCATTCAACTTCTCATGATCATGGGAGGTGGTGTTACCGGTGTACGAATGAATTGCAGTGAGTACACAACCTCCTCACCGCCTTAGGATTCCCATTCCGAAGCGAGTCGCCCAGACTTCAGACGAAGCCCCTCGCGACGCTGCGGGGTTACCGCACAGTGTCTCGACCTTCCATTTATAGCGACTCGCGTCCTTAACTTTGTAGGGAGGATTGCACTTTCTGATGCAGCGCCGCGAGGTCTGCTGGTGGTGGCATCGTGATGCTCTGTGACTAGTTGACTCATGATCACTGCCCCTACTTCAGAATCCCGGTGTGCGCCGCACTTCGGCTTGTTATAGACCCATCACGCGGAGCTATGTATGCTACACGATATACCGTTCAATACATGTTCATGTTCACTACATGTCTCTACGTCGACACAATGGATAAGGTGATGTCCTCTGAATGACTGCTGCCGGTGTAGACGGTTTCTTGGGTTGTTCCACTAGGCGTCGCGTCCGCCGTCCACGCCGTGGAACCGCCATACGCCAAAAGCAAATTCCCACCAGATGAGACCTGCATATTTGAGCTCTTACAAGTGTTTCAGGATGCATGTACGTGTAAGCTTACCGCTGAGAACGTCGAGGCAAAGGAGACACTACTACCGCAGGTGAGCGTGCCGCCCGAGACAGCGCATTTGCCTTTGGACGTCGACATCGTAAAACCGGAGGTGGAGCCCGATAGCGTGTACGTAGCGAGCGTCTGCGTCGACCATGTGCCTGCAGATAATAGACCGCCGGTGGATGCTGTTATGTGTGCTTTGGACGGTAGACCGCCCGAGGTGGGACCAGGCCCCTTTATAGTGTAGGTCAGTTGTCTGCTCCCTCGATCTTCCATAGACTTACAGAAGAGGTTGACTGGGAATCACAAATGAGCAGAAGGCGCATAGGATGAAAGTACAGACATTACCGTGGTCGTTCCGCCACCGCTGCCAGAGCCCGACTTCGGAGGATACTTGATACCGCTGGATGGACAAGACCCGTCCTCGGGAGCATCTAGGTCAAGATCAGTTTGTCATGGGGTATCAACGCAGACTTGCAGTATACGGACCGATGGCCACGAAATTGCCGTCAATGAGGGATCCCTTGAGATTAAAGTACCAGCTGATGGAATTCAAGCTGCTTCCGTCGCAGCTCAACGCAGGTTTCACGCCCTGCAATCGAGATTGATTATTATTCTACCCATGTGGCTATCCAATGAACTCACGGCAGCGGATTCCAAGGCCGAAGTAAGGGTTGACAGACTATATGTCTTGCTGCTAGATGGCGTTATCCCTCCACTCTTTAACCAGTCGTATGTCGGCAGAGTCTGTCGCAGGTGTTAATCTTCGCTGCACCACTGTACTTGGATGACATCGCACCTTGAACAATTTTACAACCGTTTCAAAGAAAGCGACCGCCTGCGCAGAATGTCAGGACCCCGACTCTGGAGAGGAGTAGATATGCCCACTTCAGCTCCCTTGGGACTACCGCTCGGCAAGCAGCTCGGCTCCAAGGTACTTCAGAAGGATCAGCTTGTCGTCACCCATTTCACTGGCTTAACACACCTGTAGCAGGTACCGTGTGTGCTCCACTCGTGCTTGACATGAACTGTTAGAATGTGGGCGACGTACACAACATCAGCTGCGACTTACCTCCCAGAATTGTTCATTCTTGCCGTTGATGTCAACCCAGTACTAAATTCATGATGTGAGTATGCGAGGCCTTGACATTCTGATAAGTCTACCTGTTGCATGTACGACAACGTGTCACTGGCGCCTTGGTCCTCCAGGAGCTGTCTTCTTTGTCGGTGGGTATCGAGTATTACGCTGCATCGAACTCACGCTTGCGATGTCTGTGTAATCACGGGATGGGTCGCAATTCTCCTCATACGTGCCATCGCAGCTATCAATACGCCATGAGTTGTAACCTCAAAAAGCCGAATGCAGTCGTACTTGTCCGGCCAAAGTCCTTGATGCCCAATGCTCAGCCAATGAAGACGTGTACCAGCGTGATGTATATGACATACCATGGATTGTCCAGCTGTCACTCGGACCGGTAGAAGGATCCGTGTCCCAAAACTTTTGCGATTGACGTGGATTCCTCGTGCACACCACATGAACTCACCTGCGTCTGCAGCAACAGTCCCTAACGAATACATCATGCAATTAGGATGAGCCGATTCGGGACCAAGTCCAAGTGCCATACTCCAGGAGCTTCAAAGCAACAGAGGTCCTTCTGCACCGTAGTGTTGTGACAAGATGCGGACCCGCTTGTCGAGCAGCCTGAGCTGATCCTCTTGAATAAGTCCATCGGTCCTACCGGAGTGACCAGAGGGGATGCCAGGGTAACCCCTACGGGCAGCAGGGCCCCGACCATGAAGATACTGAGCATGGTCCGCTCTAGTCAATGAACAACGAGTAGGACTGGGGATATTGGAGGTTCCCAAAGTGCTCTCCGGGATACAGACATCTCGCTCACCAGCAGCGTCTTATACGGATTGCTTTCAATGGGCTGTGAAGTAGCCATATGTCCCTGTCAGCGACTGACCGTTATCGCATCCTCGTCAACGTGGGGTGCTGGCCCGGAGCTGATAGCCTGCGACGTTACCTCCACGAATCAGGTGCCGAACGAATGAGCACGTTCAATAATGATCCAAAGCGTGCTTCCATCGCCTGAAAGGCAATTGCACCATACGATCCTGAATGCATGGAAGCTTGATCTGTTCCGGGTCCGGGTCGTGGGGACGTCGGACTCGTCCGTGCCCGGGCACTCCTCTGTCGCGCTACACACCTCACGGCTCAAAGGCATGAAAGACAGCTGTGTATACTATGCTTCAACTCTCCTTGACATCTGCATTCCCATTCGACAGAAGATGGTCGTGCGCGTTATATATTTAGTTACTTTAACGGAGGTCTGTCTGCATCATGCGAGCAGCTACTTGTATCGGTGAAGGAGGCTCACGGTACAATGATTAATGGAATAGAACAACCTCCATTACTTTGTGCCAGATTATCTTTAGTGCTCGCCCGCCATGGAGATCTGCTTTGACGTTCGTTGTTGGACGAAGTAAATGTTCGAAGATGCAGGTTTCGTAGGTAGATAAAGTATATACAGATGCGCAGTAGATCGTACTTCCAAGCATACCCTCATCGCCCGGCGGCATTAATGAGCTTCGTCAGTGAATCAAATCGAGCCCGCCACCCCTCCGCATAGAGCAACCCAACGAGTCCGCTCACAAAGGCCCTACAGGATTTTTAGCACGGCTAGTTATTCTAGAGACGGGGACATGGTAACGTACCAGCTTTGCTGTAATGAACCAATAGGGTAATCCAATACCTTCGGGATACTCGTTTGTACGAGCCAAGGCCACCGGTCCACCACGATAGCCTTCGGGTTCGTCAATGATCGCAGGCCCTCAGGCCCTCCTGTAAGCAATTCAGGTGACTTTGCACAACTTTGGTGTATCAGGTGCCTCACCAAAGCGACCGTATCCGCTGGCTTTAGTGCCCCCGAAAGGTAGATCCTGACTGTTCAAGTCGTTTAGTAATTCACACAGAGTGGATTCCTAAGAGCGCATACTTCAGCTGCAGAGCTGGTTAGCATAACACGTAATGCAAGACAACCGACGAGAGACGCACATAGAATACACCAAAGTCATTCACAGACACCATCCCGCATTCGAGATGTTTTGCCACATTAATGCATTCTTCTTGGTTGGGACCGAAGACGCTAGCACCGAGGCCGTAGCGAGTGCCGTTCGCAATCTCGATAGCTTCTTCAGTGGTGTCGTAAGGCATGAGAAGGGCTATCGGAGCAAAGACTGCAAAAGATCTGGTCAGCGGTGATTTCTTCCCATAGCATAACCACGTACGTTCTTCCTGAGCAATTCTCGTCATTTGAGGGGCATCACCAACGATGGTGGGCGTAAAGAACGCGCCATGCGCATGGTAAGGATGAGAATGGCGTTTGCCGCCTACTTCGACAGTCGCCCCTGCACTTTTCGCTTCTTCAATGATCATTTCCAGATGGTCGAAACGCTCCGTTGAGATCATGGCGCCGCAGTCCACGGGATGCAGATAGTCATCTGCAACTTGAGGGAGGACAGCGCCGCAACGCAGGTCTTTGACCCGATCTACTAACAGTTCATACAACTCATCGTATTGTGTTGAATGTACTAGTATCTTCTCAATCCCAATGCAGTTCTGGCCCAGATTCTGGCTGTGGTGAAGTGATGTAAACGCAAGGATCGAAGGTAGTGAATGTTACGTACTAGACCCCTCTCATCCAGACGCTTGCGTGTTTCGTAAGATCCGTGCCTTGAAGGATAATCACCGGGTCCTTGCCTCCAAGTTCCAAGGTTACAGGCGTTAAATGTTCAGTAGCAGCTTGCGCCACCTAGCCTGGATTTATACTAATGCGTGAACGATAACCGAACCCACTGACCTTCCGTCCTACTTCCTCTGAACCTATGAAGGTAATGTGTTTGATATGTGGTGACTTGGTTAATGCTTCGGCTGCATTCGGCCAACAGCAGACCAACTATGGACACTCTCAATCGACATACGCGCTTATCTGTAATTGTACGCACCTGGACCAGATCCTGACTGTAGCCACAGGCTTTCAGGCATTCCTTGATCGCTCCTACGAACCATCGAGTCGACCATATTACTTGTTCGGAGCACTTGACCACGACGGCATTGCCTGCGAATAAACCGGCCAGGATAGGCGACCACGCGTTATGCAGGGCTGGAATGTCGTGAGCATTGAGGAAGAGTGTGAGAACTGTGGATCGGACGGACGATAATTCCATGAGACGATAGCTGCGACAACTCCCAGCGGTTCGTAGTGGACTTCGGAGCGTTTATAGCTGAGCATCAAATTTGTCCTCCTGGGTTCAGGTTTGAGATATCTTTCTCCGTGCGTAATGATCCAGTCCATTTTGGAGCATGTTGTAAGGATTTCACCCAAAGCCGCATCAATCACTGGAGATATAGTGATTTAAGTGTCTTTGGCCTACAGTGATCGTCTGACTTACTCGTCTTCCCCGTGTCACGGCATGCCACTCGAGCGCATGTCTCCTGGTTTTCTACAAGCCACTTCTTCAAGCTCCTAATCACCCTCCGACGTTGAGCAAAGGAAGTGTTACGCCAGGTTTGTTGGGCGGTGCGAGCCGATTCTATCTTCCGCTCTATCTCGGAAGAGTCATCCGCGAGGATAGTATCGAGGTGGAAGGCAGTCGCTGGATCATAGCAGGTAATGTATTCCCTCCCTTCTGGATGAAGGGGCGGCAAAAGGTCAGGCCTAGTCTCATGGGACCGCAAACCGGGGCTCTCGATTACTATTGATTGCCAGCCTGGTTCGGCTTCCTATACACGCCTGCATAAGGAATGACACATGGTACTACTGCGAGCATACTTGCCTTAGGCTGAACCCAACGGAAGGGTATAGGTCGATTGCGATTATTCTGGTACCTCCTAAACACCAGATATATGCCGAAAGCGAAGAAGATCGTCAGTGGCGTGACCAAGTCCGTACCCTCGTCGTCAAAGTCATCTGCGGAGAAAAATCGTAATCCGAACATATTCCTAGGACAGAAAGCAGTCCAGAAGATGGAATGCGTGGATGAGCAGCGTGCGCCGTAACGTTACAAGGGTATAATGTTCATGATCAGCGTGAACTCAAACTTGAGGCGCGTTCAGTCACGTGCAACGTGACATGGTCTTAGTACCGAGTACTGATGATTACTGACAGTGTCTGTGACAGGATTCAGAAAGGGACAGTCCGAGCCCCAAGTTTTCAACGTAAGACATATGTCTCAAGTATGACTATTTGTTCGTATGCAACGCGATCGCTTCCAACATCGGCCAATCCACGCTTCGTCGGCACATTTGTCTGAAAGTACCATCGGGGTTCTTGAGGAGTTCCCGTGGTTTGTCGAACTCTACCACCTTCCCATTATCCAGGACCAGGATTCGGTCATAGTCAATTATGGTCTTCAGACGATGGGCAATAGTTATCACCATCGCACTCGAAAGTTCTTCCCGGATGGTCTTCTGTATCTGTGCCGCAATTCAGTATAACACAACAACTCCCCGACGAGAGCTGAATATACCTGATCATCGAGCGTTGCATCAATCTGTGAAGTGGCCTCATCCAAAATAATTACCGAAGTCTTTCGAAGTACAGCGCGGGCCAGAGCAACGAGCTGCCTCTCGCCAGCACTGAGTGACCCTCCCTGACTCAGTGGTATATCCAGAATCACAGAAGGTGTAATCTCAGTGTCCGTGTTTTTCGCCAGGAGCGGCAGAAGATGACACCTCTGCAGTACTTCCCAGCATTCTTCGTCCGTGTGTTCTTGAAATGGGTCCAAATTGCTCCGCAGAGTGCCGGAGAAAAGTGATACATCTTGACTAACCATGGTCTGGTAATACGACCGTCAATCATATAGTAAGTAATCATCATCTGTAGAGCTCACAACGCGACTTCGTAAGTCATCCAGTCCGATTGTGGATATGTCGATATCGTCCAGCCTGGAGACAGTGTTAAGCTCATCGGATGCGGATAGAGGTTGGTACCTACACGATCCTTCCTTCACTAGGCTCTACCATACGTAGTATTGAAAGCGCCAACGTTGATTTACCTGAACGCCGAACGCGATCATGGGACACGCATAAAAGCGAGAGGGACTCAGACTCACCAGATCCTGTTCTCCCCACCTAGAAAAAGCCACGTTACTACGTATGATCATATCTCGTTTATCGACAATTATCTCACCACTCCGATCTTCTCTGAGGCCTTGATGGTAAAGTTCAGATTCGACAGAACGGCGGGCAGGTCAGCAGCATATCGAACAACCAGATTTTCCACCGCGAGCTCTCCACTTGTGCTCGGCCAGTAAGCGGGAGGTCTCTTGTCGTAGATAAGAGCAGGGGCTTCCTGAGAAACGTCCAGATACTCTACAATACGTTCCACAGAGTTGAAATCGAGTTCAACTTGCGCAGCAACCCTAGCGAAACGTGAAATTAGCTTCAACACGCCTGAGATGGTACACCTACCTGACGAGAACTCTGGATGCTTCGGCGAAAACACCAGCCTGTACTATGACTAAAGCTGCAAAACCATCTGAGACGCCACTCCACAGTGCAAATAGTGTAGTCAAATAGACAACGACAGATCCTAAACCTGATCCAGTCCATAAGAAGTAGCATACTATTCTTTCTAATCAGAAGCAGCTTACAATCGTATCGCCAACGTAGCCACCCGCTGACAAGCCACTGAACACCCATGAATACAATGCTAACGCAGAGGAGCAAACAGTACGCACATAGACATGATCGAACCCCTGGAACCGATCAACTCTCTTGTAGAATTGTTCCTGATACCTAGTCTCCATGGCAAAGGCGCGCACATGCGTGAGACCTCTAAGAAGTTCATCGAAGCCAGCAAACGCAGGGGATAGGGAGATAGACTCCAGTCTACGGAGGTCTCTTGAGGCTTGCACGAATGGTGGTGCCAGTCGAATATACAGGTAGGCAATGAACAATGCGAACGGCGCGAAACTCGGTACAACGGCTATGATCACAAAGAAGGACATCAGGAAATTAAGCACGCCCGAACAAGCTGCACGAAGGGAATTCTGAAGCGCATCGTCGACAATGTTGATATCAGTCGTGAAGCGGTTTAAGATTCGACCAATGGGGGTCACGTCGAAGAATCGGGCGGGTGCTCTCACGAGTCTGTTCAGCATAGAAATAAATAGGCTGCGAGAAGCCTGTAGACTGGCATAGTAGCCCAGAGCAATGTAGGCGCAGAGCGTAAAGGCTCCGGAGATGGAGATAGATAGGTAGACCGCCAGCCATGGCTTGACGTCAGCGTCGGGTGGTGGCAGATGTCCAGGCCAAAAGCAACGGTAGACCGTGGATCCAATTGCATTATAAGCTTCGCCCCATTTTGCGATGAAAACCTTCAAACACGAAAGTCTGTCAGAGCAGGGCTACTGCGGTAGTCAGGAGGCTATTACCTGGTTTGCCACGTTAATGACACGAATCAGCAGCATAAGGACAAAGGTCAGTAGCCAAGAAAGTGTCCCCGAAGATCGAATATAGGTCATGTAGGTCCTCCCGGCGACACGTCCTTCGGCTCTTGCCTCAGCCTCGATTAGCTTCCCTGTCGACGTTGTCTTCTGCCCTTGCTCCTTGATGGGTGGCGCGTCGTCGGCTTCATTCTCGATTGAGGTCCTGCTCGGGGATGCCGGTGTGGGCTCTTCTGCTGCTGTAACGTCCTCCGTGTCCACGATACTTTGTAACAAGCCTCGGTCTCGCAGCTCTCGGATCGTCCCCGCATGGAGAACGCGTCCTTCGGACAGTTCCACGAGGTAAGACGCCGCGCGCAGACAGAGTGTTACGTGGTGTGTGACTAGGATGATAGTGCGGCCTAGTGCCAATGTCCCAAGAAGACAATGTTGAACGAGATGTTGAGCGGTGTGCATATCCACAGCAGCTAGGCTAGAATGGCTATGAAATGGGAGTCGAGCGGGTCAACGTGAATGTGGCTCACGGATCATCTAACAGTATGCACTATCTCAAAACTCGCATCAGTGATCATCTACGAACCTACTTCACTCACAGATGCTTCCGAGTACATAGCGCGCGCCAACGCAACCCTCGCCCTCTGCCCCCCGGATAGGGTAATACCCTTCTCTCCGATTTCTACTCTGCATCAGTAAAAGAACAGGTCGCGAGTTATTGACCACTAACCAGTCATATCACCTGCCTCAAGTACCTTCAGATCTCGCGTGAGCGCGCAAGCACGAAGTACGCGGTTATAACGATCCTCGACGAAGCCGTGTCGTGCACCGAAGACTATATTCTCCCTTATTGTGGCATGCTCAAGCCCTGAGGGCATCAGTTGTAGATCTACGAAGACAAGAAGTGACGCACAAGGATTCTGGGCACAATATGCGACGCGGTGCCCTCTCTTATTCAAAAGAACCTCGCCCGATACACAACGCATTTCTTTCGGACATGTGAGCTGCATCAGGTGGAGGTATACAGGTAAAGAATAGACCCACCACCCAATAGTGCTGCTAGGAGAGCGCTCTTCCCAGATCCAGTAGGCCCAGTAACGAGCGTCAGCTGTCCGAGAGGGAAATGAAAATTAAGTGGACCCAATTGGAACCTCCCTTCCTCGGATTCGGAGTCAGAATACCATCGAAATATGGCTCTCTCAAAGCATATCTGGTGGGCGACCCTTGTATCCTGCATGGTAGTCGAACACTTCAAGGAGCATGCCCAGTCGGGCACTTCGGTCTCGTCCAAAAAAGCTTGGATACGTTGCATTGAGACGTACGCTGGCGAGTATCGATGAGACGTCGTTCACGACAAGGAAGTCTGGATTACTATACCATGCAGAAAACCAAAGAATTGAGCAGGAAGAGACGTCATCGGCTCCTGCAATTGCGAGAACAACGCCATGGAAGTAAATGCCTTGGAGACCGTCAATCGCTGACCGGCGAATAGGGTATAACACAAAAACGCGGAGAGCATAGTCGCGGAAGGAATCCATGTCCTATCGTGCCGATACAATCAAATTGAGGATCACCGTGCAAAGGAGGTTCAACACTTGCCAAATGAAGGCGATGGCAGTATTGACTACATTATTTTTGACGCGCCATCGCAGTTCGCTTTCTCTTGAACTCTTGACTTTCTGCGCCCATAGATTTTCTATAAGAGGAAGGGAAGACGTCAGTGTCGCGCAGTCTACCATTTAGCCCTACCTACCCCAGCCATAGAATTTCAAAAAGCGTATGTTTTGAAACAACTCATTGACGATGTTCATACGCTTGTCTTTGGCCTTCCAAGAAGACCTAGTAACCTGTGAAGTCTGAGCCTTCCGAAAAGGCAGAGATGAACGCATATCTCACGAAGATATTATACTTTGCTAATGGATAATTTAAAGCATACGCCAGAAGGACTACAAAGACTCCCGCGAAGGCACTCCAACCCAGTACACTGAATAGACAACGAGATGATTAGGAGGAGGCGACACGGCACACACGAACATACCTGTAAAGAAACACCAGAGCTATTACCAGTCGGACAGGTGCAACAAAGATTTTGGAGAAATCCCAGAACCGCTGAGACACGGCGTAAGCATCACCCCTGTGTGGCCTACTCAGCCTTTACGTCTCTGGTAGATCAACAAACACTCACTGCATCAAGTTGACGACCTTTCCGAGGTCTGCATTCTCCGTTGAGGAGTCGTCTTTGGTTGCTATCCCGCTCACGTCGCGTCGCTTCAATGCCTTGTAATGAAGGGCGCAGAAAAGCTGACCCCTCGTGCGCTCGTATGATCTTCGGGTGTGAAAGTTCTGGAATAAGGCAGTTTGTGCAAAGGAAAGATGGGCTAGAAAGGTGAAGAGTGCGAATGTGAACGCTCTTCGTCGTGCCTCCGGCGTGTCATCTGCTAGGGCAGACAAGATTTGCTGAAGGGCATAGGGAGGCACGAAACCTGAGTAGCCTTGTCAAGATTATTGCATGATTCCTGGCACTTTACGACTTACCGACGACTGCTACCCACAGTTCCAGCAGGATGTCCAGAGAGAGGTCCAGTATGTTTGACTCCAGAAGAAAACGCAGAAGCGAATACGTGGGATGCCTGAAACAGGAAGGTTTGACTTTTGCGAGCAAAGGACGTATTCATATCTCCTCACTGATTCTGGTACGCGATATATTTCTCAAACATGTTCTTATGCTGGAAATATGGTGAGAGCCGCCATACATCTGCCTCATCCAGTGTATGGCGCATGGCGACACCGAAGAGCGGTTCTACAAACGAGTAAGTGCACCAAGACCAGAGCGTCACGCTATCCTCCGGCGATGTTAGGTCGCTCGAAGGAATCTGATGTAATCTCAGAGCCTTAAGCTGAATAACCTGCGTGAAGCACGTACATCCGTCGGTCCAGCTACGTTCTTCGCGGGAAGTGCTACCTCTAGAGGTAGCGAGCCCGCAATATATAGCAGGATACTAGGGAAGCTGAAGCAATTGATATCCCATATTATCACAGTTAGTCCAAATTTCGGAGTTATGACGTCGAAGAGCAGGTCCACAAATGTGGAAACAACTTGAACGCCGTAAAATATGACCAGAAAATAGGGAGGCGTTATAGGAGGTTTTATAGCCGTGCGTAATGACGCGTACGCCTGGAGTTGACTCGATTTATTTAGGGCATCCTAAGTCCAAGCTACCGCGACGCACCCATGCAAGGCACCATATCAGAAACCGTATAGCAGAGCTGTGGTTCCCAACTGACGCTGCATATGCAACGCATGCCAGGAAGATAAGACTTTGAAAGCAAGACAAGACCACCAAGCCACGTATTTTGAATACGGATGGCGAAGCTTCAGCTCCAACCTGGTTCGGATCGATATCTTCGATAGTCAGGAAATTCCTGTAGATAGTTCTCAAGGCCCGCCATGGCGCAAGTACTGGCTTTGGTATTTCCAGAGCAGAAGCGCAATCATAGAACAAGGCTAGGAGGATCACGAAGGCCGATATGGCTGTGTCCCATCCTATCTGTGGTTGCGTCCAGTACCAAGTATGTATCCCCGCGACCTAAAGGCAACGATCATCGGACCCGACTTGCGGCAGTATATCCTCCCTCTCTCCAGACTAACCTCAATAATGGCCATACCCTTTGTACCGGCCTCGTGCAAAGAAATATAGCGCTCGGCGGTATGGTAGCAAGTTGAACAAACCGGAGAACCGCGGCGTTCAACACGGTGAAATTGGGTCGGCCCGGTTAGCCGGTAGCAATGGCTTACATAGAACACTACGCGTTTGTGGCAATGTTTGGCTTTCAGTGCCTTTCACAGAAGCTTTACAGTGGTTGTGTAAGACATTATTCTTTCCCTGACGAATAGTCCACTTGCTCGTCACCCAAGGCTAACACTCCAAACCGTGCTGATATTCTTCCGTGAACCTCTGATTCAGCATCCGACGACGCATCTTCGGAATCTGCGTCCGAACCTGTTGTCATTCCATCCTCATCGGCAGAGATGTCACCGCCCTCTTCTTCGTCCGATTCCTCGCCGCTGTCATCAGCAGATCCCCCACCGTCTCTAATCCAGATCCCGTCTCCGTCCTCCATCTGGAGGGCAGCCTGAGTGATATCCGGCAACGGAGGCAGGAAAGCCCAACGGATCCGTCCTTCGGCTAAGAGGCGGAGGACTGTTAGCGCAGCAAAAATCAGTCATGCTGCTTCCGCCCAGGAGCCCGAAAACACGCGTACTGGCATTACCGGCCCTCATCACATCTGGGCGCCCCGCCTTAGCAGTCACCCACCCTTTGTAGTTCGCATACGCAGTCAATATATCCATCGCGGTCCACCGCAGGACTGCCTGATCCGCGTGACTCTGAGGTTGCATCCCGTCTCGCCAGGTCCGCTTATCTTCCTTCTGGGGAGTCAACGAAGCCGGATGGTTCAACTTGAGAATCTGTTCCAACGGCAGCACCGATGCAGCGTAGTGGATACATGAAGGGATGGAAGATATGTGGGATATCGGGAGGATGCCGGAGAGGACCTGAAGCACGACATAAAATATTAGTATTTTAACGGTTCGGTGACTATTGATATCCCGACCTGCAGTTCCATCGGCACATAGCTGGGCATCACGAGTCCCGGACAATCCACGAAGCGTATATCGGGTGTCAGGAATAAAGTCTGGAAATGCTTGGTCTTCGGTGCATTATGAGCAACTTTCAATACTATCATACTGAAGAGAGCGCGCTCACTTTACCGGGTGTCTTGGAAGCCCTCACTTTGGACTCGCCAAAGAGCGCGTTAACCAGGGATGATTTTCCGACGTTTGGCTGCCCTAATACAGGAGGGTTGAGTACGCTCAGATACCCTATTGGCATATGGCTCACCTATTAACCCTATCGTCAGATACTCAGGTTCTGGAGTTTCGTCGTCGTCGTCAGCCTCATCCTTGGGACCTGCCTCGGGTTCTGGATGTGCTTGATGTTCTCTATGCTCATGATGCACATCCTTGACGCCACGGAGGGCAGCGTCCCAGTCTATAATCCTTCGAACCGGTGGCTGCCATTTTGCAAGTCTGTCCGGATCAGATTGAATCCTTTCGGGTGGTCGCAATAGCTCCTCGTGTACTTGCTTCAAGACGCCCACGAGTCTTTCGCGAAAAGTCTGAGGCAGACGAGCTTCGCGCTTTTTCTTCTTTTGGCCCGGGGCGTCTTTATCCACCTCATCGTGAACAACATAGTATGATTCGACTTGAACCACTTCGACGTGAGGATATTGCTTGCGCAAATAGGTCTCCCATGTGTTCGCGCGGGCAGCCCCAGATATATCCACCTTGGTTAGAACCAAGACGATCTTCTTACTTTTGTCCCTTGACTGGCCCGAAGAATGGGCTTCCAGATACTCTGATAATGAGGATGGAAAGTGCAGGGGAGGACAACGAGAATCCAATAGGACAAGAATGATCTGTGATAGCTCCGTAACGCGCCACCTACGAGATATGCATAACATACCGCATCAATACGTTTCACCGCGAAAGGAGAGGTGGACAGTGTGTAAGAGGTAGTCACGCACTTACAATTGACGCCACACCTCGAGATTGCGTTCGAAATAAGTTAGAGATGAAGGCATGCCATCACGCTGCGGAGATCCACCACCTGGCTCATCCGGAGAACTGATCGCCTCATTCCGCTTTGCGTCACGACCTGCACGCCATTCCTCTACAAGTGAATCCGTCTGAGTCAGCCACTTGGCGAACAGGCCCTCCTCGTTCTTTTCGACCTCTTTCTTAGTCATGTCGTACCTCCATTTGGGACGCTTTGGACATGTAAGCTGCTCTCCAGCCGACTGTATCCTTGGGGCGACAAAGACTGCGCTCGCACTCGGAATTGGCCTAGGAAGAGGCAGAGCCGAAGCCAACTCCTTGGCCTCTGCAAGGAACTGCGGCGATGGATTGATGAAGGAGGACTGTAGCTTTCGCGCAGTATCCACAGTATGCTGGTTCGTGTTCGAGCTCTCCTTGCCGATAGGATGGCCTGTAGGACCTCGTCTCGTCCTAGTGCGAGATTTGCGAGATTTCTCTTGATCTTGCGGTGCAGGTACATCGCCCCGCTTGATTGCTCTCTTGAGCTGAAGATCAGCCTTACGCTGTTTGGCTGACGCGGGTTTCCGCCGAGGCATAGCGTGTTAGAGACGCCGAATGTGCTTGTAAAGACTCGGTCGCAGTCAGCAGCACTTCAAGCTTGCATTGGGCCACTGGCAGCTCTGTTGATGGGGTCCACGTGGCAGTAATTCCCGAAACATCGGTTGATCACGGTTCTAGATCTAGGTACATAGTGACTTATCATTATGCTTACAGCACCTTGCTTACGACCATCGTCCGTAGCACTGGGCTGGCATATGTGGCCGTATAATAAAATATACGGTCCTCGACCTTCATCTCGCGCGATATAAAGCACCCCGTCAATGGCCTCGTCGACAGCATTCGTTGTAACCTCTTTGGTATCCATCCCTGCAGCTGCACTTGCTTACTTCTACACTAGACCCAAGGCAGTCACCCAGGCGTCCGACATGCCCAAACGGAACGTTGTTATAGTCGGCGGAGGCTCAGCGGGGGCCACAATTGCTCGCGAGTTATCAAGCAAACTCGATCCTTCGAGGTACACCGTCATTCTTGTCACCTCTCGACCAGAATTCCTCTACTTGCCTGCTGCGTTGCGGGTTCTCGTCGTCGACGGACACCCAATTGAAGACGCGTTTATGCCGTATGACCAGCTCTTCGCGGACGGGAAGGGGTCCATCAAAGTGGCTACCGTGACGAATATTGAAAATAACAAGGAGGGCAGAGGTGGTAACGTCCTGTTAAGCAACGGGGAAGCCATTCAGTACGAAGCCCTTGTCCTTGCCCCGGGTTCTATTTGGGATGGGCCACTAGCGTTCCCAGAGACGCAGGAACAATATCAGGACCACATACGGAGTTGGAGGCAGAAATTCCGTGATGCTAAGCATATTGTGCTTGTAGGCGGAGGTTCTGTGGCTATAGGTGAGCAACGTGGATATTGGTCTGAGTGCGCATCTAACTTCCCGCCTTAGAAATCGCTGGAGAGGTTAAGGACGTGTGGCCGGTAAGTGCTTATCGTGATGCACCGTGGTGCGGTCTCTCAGTATTTTGTAGCATAAAAAGGTCACCATTGTGCATGGCCAGGAGCATCTAGTAAACGGCACCTACCCGATGAAGTGGCGTACGAACATTGAGAAGCGTATGCGACAGCGAGGTGTTGACGTTATCCTGGGCGACTACATTGATGGTATACCTGAAGCCCAAGGCTCCATCACCACTCGTAAAGGACGGACGATAGAGGACGTTGATCTTGTCGTATGTTTGATTCCACTAATTTCGAGAATAACCCCTGACCTGACTCCGAATTCAGGTTCCCACTCGTGGAGGTCGCCCGAATACATCATTCCTCGTCTCTCTGCAGCCCTCCGTCCTCACGGAGCACGGCTTTGTTAAAGTCGATCCGACACTCCAAGTGAAGTCGCATCCGGGAATCTTCGCTGCCGGTGACGTCCTTGACTGGAAGGAAGTCAAGCAGGCCGCAAAAGTACATTCCCATGCACCTGTCGTCGTGGCAAATATCTTGGCTTACCTGGAAGACAAACCAGCTAAGAAGGTATACAAGGGAAGCCCGGAACTCATAGTCATTACGAATGGCAAGGTGTGTAAAGTTTGTTGTGCTCGGAGACGTCCCTGACTTCGCTGTCTGTATGAAGAACGGCGGATTCGCGTACCTCGGGCTGCTCTGGGGTTTGACGTTCGGCGACTGGTTTGCGCGTATGCTGAAGTCGAAGGATCTGATGGTTTCGGCTGCGCGGAAGGCTCTAGGAGTCCGATCCTGATCATGATGGGTCGGCGCATTCGAACTTCGAGCGAGGTGATCAGACCCGTCATTAGGTCCTACCTGCCCAGTACTGAACTTTTATGATTTTACTATAATGTAAATACTCCTCATTGACAGTAATACTCCATATAATAGCCCTCTTCATGCTGTACCTGGGTGTGAATGAAAGCAAAGCCCGTGATGTACTCATGATCGTACGTCGGTTCATCATACAGCACTCGTCGTTCGAGCCTTTGCTGAGCGTCTTTCCTGATGGAATCGATATCAAGCTCTGCATCAGACGAACCAGCTCGGCTGACCGAAGATACACAAGCAACGATGTACACGGGAGCCGCATTCTATCGAGCGAGAAAGATGCGGACATTTTTGGCTCCAGGCCTCGGACTGCTGCCGTATCTTGATCCAGGACCCATAAGCAGGAGGACGCTGATTGAGGTGCCTTCCAACAAGCCTCCATGGCCGCCACGCTGGGCGCATTCGCCTCTCCGCGACGCAGCAGCTCGCACTTCACTAGCACTACCTCGGTCGATTCGGGCATCGGCAGCAGTTCCCAGTCCACGTCCTTCGAAAGCAAGCGCATAGCCCGCGCGAGGGAGAACCAATTCACGTACAAGTACGGGAAGCGACACCATTCCTATGACCCTGAAAAAGCCCCCTATCCTTGCAGCTATGATAAAGATGTAATAGAACTGTGAGTTATGTGTGTCGCTCTTGGGCGCCTGCGTTTACCCTGCAGTAGAGAAGCGATCGACCATGCATATGCCATGTCGATTACTGGGTCCGTAACTATGGTTAAATGGGACGAGCAAGAGGACGGTCCGCCGCAGAAATCTTTGGACTTAGGTTGTGGGGTACGTTGACTATCGTCGCAGACGTGATCAGTGATAAACAGGATCGGTGGGAAGGCGGGGTTCTGGATTGTCAATGCTGCGAAGGAATGGCCCGACTGCCACTTCGTGCGTAATGCTGGATCATCCACGGTTGTTGTGGCTCAGAGGATTGCTTCTCGACTACCCTTCTAGGTTGGCTTCGACCTGGTTAACGTCCAGTTACCGCTAAAACTCCTGGATTCGTCTATAGGAGACAGAGTCACGTTCGTTCATGGAAACTTGTAAGCAGCCCCGTTCAGCATGAATCGTGAACCTTCATTCATCCTCACACACGTCTGCAGTTTGACGAACAGATTGCCCTTCGAAGAAGATGAGTTTGACCATGTACATGTGTCTGGGATATCATTAGGAGTCCCAGAGAACAAGGTATGTCGCCCCCATCATCAGCATCTACTTGTACTTAGCCGTTTTAAGTGGGGTTATATCTTCGAAGTGAGTTGGTCCTATGTCTCTTTTACCCGTATCTTAGATGATGGCCGCAAGGAAATAAACCGCGTGTTACGACCAGGAGGTGCCATCGAAGTCTCAGAAGAAGGTAAGCTCCTTTGATGTCCGGGCATTGTTAGATCCTGGTCCAACGCCCCGATTCTCCAGATATATATTTCCCTACGTTGCCTCGATGGTTTACGTCTCCGCTACGAAATCGAGTGCGACGCAATTCATCTGTACACCTTCCTGACGGCTCCTCGCGGATGTCAGATCCTTCGCCGCCTCAGTCTCCTGGTTCTTCCCATGACCATGCTCTTCTGGAATCGTTATTCTATTCGGTATTTCACAATCGTTTTATCAATACCCGACCAACCGGTGGGCTCCCTTCAAATCATTTTTTTAAGTTATCTGACAAGTATGTCTGGGTAGCTGTTATTCCTATCTATTTCACTTCGACCTTCAGACAAGTTCATTCAATCCCCAATATCAAGTTTCCCGTACCGCCATTCCCTCCTCCAATGCCGCTGCCGAATCAAAAGCACCCTCCGAGCTTCTCGCTGGCGGATTCTTCGGCCAGTAGACCAGATGAACTGTCGCAACCACCGACACGCCCAGCATCAAGTTCCTTCTCCTCATTAGTGACGTCGAATTCCAGTTCGCCATTATTGACGCATCCAGGCACGAGCCAAACAAGCTTTGCGTCATCCATTTTCCCTGACGGGCGTGTGCTCCCCGAGGCCCTGCGCAGGGAACTTTCAGCGTCGTCCAGTCAGTCGGGAGACAGTACTCCTCCTGCCAACAAACGCCCCACATCCGATTTTG
The DNA here is from genome assembly GCF_000344685.1 of Gloeophyllum trabeum ATCC 11539. Taxonomy (NCBI): domain Eukaryota; kingdom Fungi; phylum Basidiomycota; class Agaricomycetes; order Gloeophyllales; family Gloeophyllaceae; genus Gloeophyllum; species Gloeophyllum trabeum. The sequence continues at coordinate 1,564,672 of NW_006920410.1, read as the reverse complement.
TTTCTTCGACCGACAGTACATCGATCGGCTCTCACACAGAGCTGATACCCCACGACAAGCTTGCTCAGCGATTGACTGATCACACACTCGCCATTCATCTGTATCGAGCTTACCAGGGCGTACTGGCATGTCAGGAGTCCATGTGGGAAGAGCTGAAAGACCGGATACGGAATAGAAAAGATTCGCTGCAAGCGTTCGGGTGGGAAGATGACGAGGAGCTGGAAGGGTTAAAGCTGAGTCGCCAAAAGTTTGAACGCTTGGTTGAGAGATACCAAAGGTAAGCCCAAGTGTCTTATCTGGTCAGCCAGCTAGTTGACGCTGTTTTGCGCATGATTGAAGCGACATGCACGCCAGACTAGGGCTGTGGCATTCGTTATCACAGATAGGCTGGCCGCTCCCTCCTCGGGAACCTTTGTCCAGAGCTGAACATCTAGAGGAAGAGCGCATTTACCAAGCGATGCTCGACGCACGTCGACTAGCAGACGAGGAGGCCGCGCAGGCTGTTTCTAGAACAGCCAGAGTATTAGTTGGATATAAATTGGCTTGAGCGTGTAAGTTACTCTCGTATGTGGGGCTGTAGACTTGCAGTGATTGTGACGGTAAAGGCTAAGAGGGACTTCTTGGGTTTGGAGGACATTGATGGATGTATATTATGTCACTGTAAACACTGCACCACCAACATGTATATGCCCCTGCACGCTAATATTGATATTTTCTGCAGATCTTCCTGCGGACCTGCATGAGACGATCTATTTCCGGCACCGAGTGCGCCGTATTAGGAAGGCATTGACAACGTGGTCCTGATTTGTCTGCTACCTTTTTTCTGTTCAGTGAAGTTCACGACCCCGAGGCTGCTCACGGTCGGCCATGGCAGCGACCAAAGCTAAACATCCAGCTTCGAGACAGCCTCGGGATACGCACCCCTCTCCTGGTCATCTCAGTTCACCAAAAATCGTGAAGTCGAAAAAGGGGAAGAGTAAAGAGGAGGACGCTACATCCGTAGCGCAGAAAGGGAAGGGAAGGAAAGAGCCTGATGAGCTTACGGAGCATATAACATGGTCATGGACGTCGCTCACGGACTCATGGGTCAGTCGTCAACCACCTGTATTTACCAAGGATGGGAGGTACGTCTTGCACGAGGGAGTCTCGGTGCGCATGTACACTGAAGTGTTCGCCCAGCTACTTCTTCTCGATCGTAGGGTCGAGTGTGAAGATTTATTCTAGCACCACCGGGCAAGTCGTGTCAACACTGTCCGCGTCCCCGTCTGGCAGTTCTGCGTCTAAGTTCTCCCAAGGAAATGGTCACACAGACTCCATAACGGCGGCCGTCCTCAGTCCTACCAATCCCTTCCAGTTGATCACCGCGTCTTTGGACGGTTGTATCAAGGTCTGGGACTTCCTAGAGGCAGATCTCCTACAGACAATTGACCTCGCTCAACCTATACTGCACCTATGCGCGCACCAAAACTTCAAAGATCACGTTTTCGTCTCCGTCGCACGACCTGGTAAAAAGCGAAAAGCTGATGGTACGCGTCCATCGCTTGTTTGGAGTGCTTCTTATCATAACGTATCATTCCAGGGAGCTCCAAAGAGGACAACAATGCTGTTCTTCGGGTTTCGTTAAAGCCGAGTGCTGCTACGGCTGGGTCGGCGTACCAAAAATCCTCTGAGATTCTCGCCGTGGGGAAGACTCGATCGACGTGTGGCCTAGCTGTGTCTCCGAGCGGACAGTGGCTCGTAGCTGCTGCTGGACACAAGGCTTACGTAGCGCAGACTTCGGCTCTGAAATCTGGTTTTACCAAGTTCGTGTCCCCCGAGGCGCTCACTTGTCTGGCGTTCCATCCTTCAGAGGAATACTTCGCCACTGGCGATGTCAAGGGTCACATTCGGCTATGGTATTGTCTCAACGAGGAGATCATACGGAGCCACTCCGCTGTCGGTGTCGAGAAGAAAGCTCAGACAACAACCCTGCACTGGCACGCGCATGCTGTTTCAGGTCTCGCCTTCACGGTCAACGGTGCATATCTCCTTAGCGGTGGCGAGGAGTCCGTTCTGGTGATTTGGCAGCTTCATACCGGAAAAAAGGAATTTATTCCTCGCGTCGGATCGCCCATCTTGAGCATAGCGGTATGCAGGGCCAGGGACCGTGAAGAAGAGTATATCTTAGGTCTGGCGGATGCTAGTTTCGCCGTAATAGATGCTGGTTCATTAAAGATCATGAGATCTTTCTCTCGCATAAAGCTAGGCAAGTCCCCTTTAACAGACATATTTACATTCTTGACAGTTGTGAATAAATCATAGATTCAACAGCACCGCTAGGGAAACACTTGACCTCGTTTCCTGTACCTTTGGCCTACCATGGCCCTACCTCTTCTCTCGTACTACCTTCATCCCATCCATCATCCTTACAAACGTACTCCCCCACGCAACACAAACTGCTGTCGGAGCTCGAAGTCTCACCCTCGAATCGAGTCTCTCGACGGGACGAAAAGAGCCTAGAGCCATCTAGAGTACTTCGCGTCGCCGTCGCGTCAAGTGGAGAGTGGATGGCAACTTTGGACAGTCGGGAAGGTGATGATACTTTCCACAGGGAGATCTACCTCAAGCTTTGGCAGTGGAACGCCCGAGCTGGAATATGGTCGCTCAATACCAGAATTGACAGACCACATGGCGATAAACAGGTTTCGACTGTAGTCTTCCATCCTGATCGTCGTCGACCACTAATAGTGACCACCGGAGAAGACGGGAAAGTTAGGGGATGGGGGATTCGGACTACCGTAGACAAGAATGGAGGGCAGGAAGGTAAGCCGAGAGCTGACTTTTGCGGTGATCTTTCCCCTCATGAATGCCTTAGATTTCTGGGTCGCGCGATCTGCTCTCGATTTCCGGTCAGAAGTGCCGACGCACGCCTCATGGTCGCCAGACGGATCGCTACTGCTCGTCTCATTCGGCAGTCATGTCGTTCTTTGTGACTCTATAACGGGTGTGATCAACACAGCACTGACGTCGCCCCAGTGCAAATCTGCTCGTTCGGCCCATTTCGTTGGCACTGAAGGGCGATATGTAGCTGTTGTAGGATCCCACGATATTGTCCTATGGGACTTGATATCGCAGACAGGTAAGCTATGCTCCTTGATCCATTTATTTTCTATGACTGATCGCTGGTTACCTAGTGCGATGGCATCGCCGATGCTCCATCGCCATTAGTGCAGTCGTGCCCCATCCCCTTGATGATTCGGTAGCTGTATTTTATTCCTCGTGGGGTGCCGATCTTGTCACGACTGTCGAGGTCCTGTCTACATCATCAGAGAGGCCTATCAGGAAGCGCAGTTTACCCTTCCACCTTCTCACCGTTTCGCCCTATCCAGTGCATCACGTATCGTCCTCTCACAAGTCTCTATATGCGCTTGTTGCGATCACCTCGTCGTGGAATGTGGTACTTCTTGGTGACTACGTGGCTGCGGGCGACGAACAGGCTAGTTGTGCTCAGGTTATCCCTGATCCAGCGGGCTCTGCTCGTAGGCCGACTCTATTCCAGGATATCTTCGGGAAGTCAGCATTTGCGGATACCTCAAATCCGCGCTCGGAACAGATTCCAGCTACAAGCTCTTATTCATGGGACTCGAAGGATGCCGCTGCTGTACTTGATGGGCCTGCTCATCTAATACCACCGATTGAGAGCGTATTCGACTCCCTTATGGGTAGCTTCTTGAAGCCTCGGCTCCCTTGCTCCCAGGAGGCGGCTCACATAGCAGATGAGTCTGACGAAGGGATGGATGAAGACGTCGATGTCGATATGGATGTCACGCAAGACACTGCGCCGGTCGTCATTAGTCGCAGCTCCGAGAGGGTCGTTAGCGTGGAGGAGATGGATATGTTTGTTGAACTGTTTAAGCAACACGGTACGTCTTGCTCTTTTCAGGTCTAATGGTCACTAACACTCCTATACAGCCATCAATGGCCACCGTCCAAACATATCCCAGGTGAATGGGAAAAAAACCAACGGAACTCAAGTGCATCCTAATGGGTACACACCTCGTCACCCTGTTCCCGCTCAAACGAACGGCTACCATCAACTCAGTCCCCAGTCCGTCCTTTCAACACCTGCCAAATCACTGAAGAACGGAGTGCTTCATCAGCACAGCGGCAGTCCTGTGGCACCTCTCACGGCTGGTAAAAAGCGCAAGAAATCTCTAGGTTAGACGTCGCGTACAGTCCTGCTTTCGAAATGGTTTTGCATCTTATCCTTATCTTTGCTGCATCACATACATCATGTTATGGCTGCATTACCTGTTGTATGTCCCACACATGTTCCAAAGATCTCCATATGCCCTAGGTATATATTAATCACGAAACGCACGAATACAAACCGAGGATAAACACTAATGATGTGAAATGTACACTGTGAGATGAGCACAAGTAAGGCCTTGATCCGTCGAAGATATCCTGATCCCGAGACTAGTGCAAGGCGTGTTTCAATCTCAAGAGCATGGAGGCAGCATAAAGCAGATCCGGCGTGAGTACGGCTGGACAAGCAGATGGCGGAGACGCAGGTGTAAGAGGCGTGTTCTTGAACAGCAGTGAACCGTTGTGGAGGTACTGCGAATTCGAGCCTGGGATGTGGTTATCCATGGAGCCTGAATCAGGGGGTCCAGCTAATCGCTTGCGTTTCGCGGACCGATTGTAAGTACATTCCTGCGCGCTGATGGTGGAGTCTTCTGTGCCCGAGCTGGTGTCTCCAATGCTATGGTTGGAGATGGGGCTGCGAGGCTCGATAGACCGGTATCCGATCCTGCATCCCTGAGGCGGGATATTGGCCAGCCCAAGTCCGCTTGACATGTTCCTGGTATCGCTGGAGAGGTTTCCGGATTCTGAGATTACACGGGTAGAGCTGCAAGATTCTTGAGTAGGGTGGCGCCAATCGGTGCATGGACGTTCTCGTCCGTGGCCTTTCGCTTTCTCGTACAGTCCGCCTCAACGGTAGGAGTTTGATACAGACGCAGGAGTTGGGCAGATGCGATGGTCTCGGGAGAGGTTCCGGCGAGGTCCATGATCTTCTTTCCAGTCTGACGTCTGTTCTGAAACCATACATTCACAGTCTTGAAGTCCCTGTTCCGAGTGCGAGTGTTAGGAGCCAGGACACGGTCCGGTTCAATGTGCCTACAAGGATAGCTGATCCGCCAGCTCTTGTTTCTCCGTCCTACTTGGATGAGTGTTTTGTTCAAAAGTCGACACTAGCCGTTCGAGCTGCTCCTCGGTCATGCGATGACGCGTACGCCTTGGTTCGCGCTTGGCTGACGGGAGAGGAGGAGCATTGAAGTTCACGAAGTTTCTGACTAGAGCAGAGCGTGCGTCTCGCTTCTGCAGGATTCGGAGAGAGCTTCTGGTGGTATCTGCGCTCATTGTGCCAGGAGACCTTCACTTTGAACGGGTAAGGAAAGAGTGTTGGGCCAGACAGTCCGCTGGCAAGGACAATAGTGTGTGTGATGAAGAGACGGAGTTCGCGAAAAGGAGGACAATAAGAGGACAACAAGAGGACAGAGACGAGCGATTCTTCGCCTTTTATGAGGTGCCAGCACCACGGTGTGACACGGTGAAGGGAAGCTGGCCAACCCCTCTGAATGTATCACCCTCCAGTACGATCACGCGATTGGACACTTCCATGACATGCGAGCTGATATTCGGGAGCATAAGGATGTACAGCACTAGTAACGGTAGGTCGTACATACGGAGACTCGACGTTGCAGGTGACCTAGGCCCATAAGTTCGATTCACTACGGAGCGAAGCTGGTCGTCGTAGCTCCTGAGATTCGGGGGAATTCTGACCAGCAGGCAATATCCAGAGCTCGGACGCTTCTTGTAAATCCGCCACATCGTCCTTTTCCAAATCCGCGAGAAGGCCTTCACCAGCGTAGATCTTCTTGAGCGGGGCACCGAGCGCTTGCCTCTGTTGAGCAAATTCGATAACCGAGTCCACGTCCGCGACATGCACTTCGAGAAGCGCGAGTTTCGGACAGACAATCGCCTTTCCTGACTTCAGCGGATAATTCGAAGTCAAGATCTCTTTGGGAGGGTCTGGCGTTGCGCGGAGAGCTGGCTGCTCCGTCGACGATTCTACATACAATAGAGCGTCGAACACACAGCTCTCGCAGGTGTTCTTCGCTTTAAAATATCGCAGGTCTGGCGTGGATAAGAACCACCTGATCATAACGTTCACTGCATGGTCATTTTCGGACGTCTCAAGCTCCTCGAGCGCAAGGTACCGCAACTCCGGAAACCTGCCCATTAATCCAGAGAAGAGTATTATGCAGTCCTCTGATCCCATGTGTGAAAGCGTCAGTGACCGCAGGCAGGGTGCGGTGAACATGCAGAGGAGGCAGGAGACATTCGAAGGTGCTGTTTCGTAGAAGGTCAAAGAATGCAGCTGGTCCAAGGGAACCGGCTCGACATCCATTCCCTCAGCACTCAGTTTCTCGAATCCGGCACCAAGTCCCAGTTCCTCGAGATTCGGACAGCACCTCAGTATGCGAGGGAGGTCCATGTCAAAGTTCGGCAGGTTCTTGAAGTGGGTGCTCGATATTTCCAGCGAAGTCAGGTTTCCGAAGGACGACTGAGACCATTCCACCGTTACACCGTCCAAGGCAAGGTATCGGAGGGCCGACGCCTCGCTGCCCAAGAAAGGTAAAGGTGCTTGATTGGATATCGTTGGCAGTGCTTCTCGACGTTCAGCTTCCAGCCGACGGATTTCGAGGTGTTCGAGACGCGCAGGTACTAAACCCGCAGAAAGTGCATTATACAGAATCTGGAATGCCAGATCGCACATGGGACTCTCCAGTCCGACTATCAACGTCCGCAGCTGGGGCAGCTTCGGTGCAATCAGATGTAGTAATTGATGCACGATATGTGTATCAGCTTTACCCGCATCCAGCGACGACAACGGTGTAAGTTGCAAATGTTGAGGAAGTGCGGTTATCATCACGTCCAGCACTGCTTGCGAGGCTCTTTCCAGCCACGCAAGCGAGCGCTCCATGCAAGGCGATGAAAACGTTCCAACACTATGTCTCCTTAGTCGAAACCACACGGTGCTCCATAACACAGGATCGCCAATGGCTAATCCTCTCCAGTGTCTGCACACCCATGTGAGGTGCAGACGGGAGTTGACAGCCTCCTTGGGCGTCCTAGAGGACAGCGCAACAAAGCGGAAGATGTGGGACAGGATCTCGGGCGGAAGATCGTTGATGGGGAATATCCGCCAAAGGAGCAGATAGCGAGCGAACGAGAAACTCTGGTATGCGTCTTGCCGGCGCCAGTAGTCGGCTTGCGGGATTGTATCGATCAGCTGTAGACGCCGCCCATATTCCCTGGCTCTCTCCCTAACAGCTTGCACTTGGTCGTCAGTGTACCGTCGGGTGGGTTCCTCTTCCATCATCAGCCTACAGCGTAGGATAGACTCGTCGTTCCAACGGTATCCGTATTCAGCATTCGCGCTAGGTCGTCGTAAGGGGGTTGGTGGGGTTGTGTTCTTGACGCTCAAAAGCTTGTACGGTCCCTGCGAACGCAAACATGAAGACAGGACCAAGGTAGCAAGGACGTGCACACTGACCTTCGCCTGAGGTTGAGGAATGAAAACCGGAACCCCCACAGATGGGTTGATGGAAAACTGCACGGGCGGACGTTCGGATAACATTGAGAGGTGACACTGATAGATAGTGGCGAAGTGGTAGCTGCTAAATAGCAATCCGTACAAGTGGCGTACAGCCGGAATATAAGGGAAGCAGTCACTGATAAGCTCTCCTTGTGTGTCCCCTCATCGACGAAAGCAGTACACTTACCGTGGTTCTCCCTAAGGCAAGTCAATGCGAAGATCCAGGACTGGGGGGAAAGTCCTCGGAAGGGGGGCACAAAGGAACGCGAGGGTATATAACCGATTGGGAACAAGGCCCCTTCTCATCCAGCCTCGTGTCCTGAAGTACGCCACTGGCTAGCATGCCCCGGAGCCGCACCCGCAGACTCTGTGCTCGCTGTCGCTTTCCCAAGGCGGTGCCGCGACGAACGACGCAGGCGGTGTCCGACTCATTGAGAGGCACCGAGCGTAGGAAAAGGAAGGTTCGGCCAACGTTGGGACCCACAAACCACCGGCAATTGTTTATTCCACCGGTCCTACAGTCGCCGTCTCTTCGCAGCATGGACTGGGACCCACAACGCTCATATTGGCAGGTTGTAGCAGTATAAAGGCTCACGCAGGGTGTGTAATTTGATGTCGGCCCTTGGACTAGTCCAAGGGCCGTTATTATATTTTCTACTACTAAGACTTACTTACCTTGCTGTATGTATACCTCAGACCAGAAAGACTACACTAGAATAACAATGGATCGCATAGGGACCTACTTACGCACCCGGAATAAAAGTACAAGAAAGGTAACGTCCTCATCATCGCAACAACTGAAACCCCATAGTGCCGAAGAATTACTTCCAAGGGTTTGGAAGCTCCCTACTACCGTCTCTTTTCTCGCCGGGGCCAGACGAGATCGGGATAGAAACTAGTTCTTCAATGACGCTCGTAACAATATCATCTTCATCCCACCCGTCGCCTGTCGGTCGCCTCTTTCCCAACTGCTCGGTAACTCTTCTCGCCACAGAAGGATCCGAGAAACCCATCTAAATCCTACCACGTCAGTGACCGTCTACCAGTCGCAAGAGTTGAGGCGGCCTTACCTCAGTTACACGTCTCTCGATCCGCTCCTGCATAATCCTGACACCTTCGGGAATGCCAGCCGGGGCGCTCGGCCCAGCCTGACCCCGGCCTTGGGCGCGGCCATGGTAGGTGTTAGCTCGGCGGGGGACGCTGAACAGCTCGAGGGCAGGGAAGCCTCCCCTGGCGCTGCTGACTCGTTGAGAGTTATTACCAGACACCGTGGCATATCGGGATTGAGCCGCAGCAGTATTTGCTGCTTGTGAAGGACCGGCGGTAGGTTGACTGTCTGTTTGAGGGGGTCCATTGTCCTCTCGAGTCGTATCACGACTAACGTCCGCGGAAGTGGGCGGCACAGCACTGTGGTTAATGAGTCTCTCGTCAACGAGGGCTTCCCTGAGACGCGCGTGCCAGACTGACCTATCCATAGACATGTTCCGCCCATGGCCACCCCGCATCCTCCTTCTGGCGTCTCTCTCGCGCCTATATCTGTCTTTCATAGCCTTGTAAAATTCCTTGGCAGCCTCCAACTCGGCTCTCGTATCCTCATGCGAATGGAGACCATACATGTCGATATCCTGGAACTCCGCATCGTCGTCCATCATATCGTCATCCTCGTGGCCAGGAGGCGGCCCGAACGGTGGGCTGAACATGCCCCCTGGCGTACCATGGACGAACGGCGGCGGGAACGGGCGATGCATATGCATCCCTCCCCTTCCTCGCATCCTTCGTTGAGGCCCGAACATGCCTCTATCAAAAAAAGGTCCTCGACGCATGCCAGGCTGACGAAATACGGCCGACATCGGCACAAACCCTGGCGGGAACGGTGGGAAGCCGCTCCCCATGGGTGGAGGCGGCCCCGGCGGACGTACATGAGGGCCTTGGGCACCACCGGGAGGTGGCGGCGGCGGAGAAGCAGTGCCCGAAGCCTCAGGGGGAGGACGCATGGGCGGGGGAGGCGGAGGCGGACCTTCTGGGGAATGGGGAAGTGGTGAAGGACCACTCAAGGGCGGGGGAGGGGAATGGTGAGGGAAGTGGTGAGCCGGTGGCGGGGGAGGTGAGGGTGGAACTGGGCCTCTATCCCTACGACCCGATGAGTGAGGACTGCCGGGCATGGGTGGCGGCGGGAAAGGTCCGTGATGCATGTGAGGGGGAAAGGGAGGAAACCCGTGGTGCATGTGGGGAGGAGGAGGAGGACCGTGGCGCACATGAGGAGGGGAAGGCGGACTATGACGGCCAAAAGGATGGTGAGGATGTCCATGGAAGTGATGGAAATGGGGGTGCCCGCGCGGACTCCAACGTCCACCGCGTCCACGGTGGGAATCAGGCTCGCCCCTGCTTGAAGGTCGCTCGAATGGAACCCTACCAAACTGTTCCTCGAGAGGAGTTGAGGTTACAGGTCCTGCGTCGGCCGGCCGGTCACCACGGTCGCCAACCGTCATTTGTCGTATAGCCAGAGCGATGTTGTTGACTGCTTCAGTTACACGCCTACCTGCTTCTTCCTCGGCTGCGCGGCGAAGGTATTCACCAGCTCTTCCGGCTTCAGCCTGTACCTCCATCGAAGAACGACGGAGCTCATTTGCGGCTCTAGTCAGGGCGTCACGATGAGCGCTCCAGTATGATCCGTCGCTGGCGTGGCGGACGATATTCTGGATACCTTCCGTCAGCTCAGGGTGGGTGGATAAGATCGAAGATAGGTTGTTCAAGAAAGACGCCACATCGTTCGTCAGAGACACAGTCTGATCAACTGGTTCTCCGGTCGACTCTAAAGGCGGATCGGGGGCGGCGGGTGGACTCGCAGCCTTAGCTGTGGAGGAGGCGTTACTTTCGTCTACGGACGCAAGGATGAGTTCGGTGCCATAACAGTGGGACGTATGAATATTACCTGCGATGGAGCCCATTTCATTCCCGTCTCCTTCAGCATCGCTAACATCGTAGACATGAACCGGATGCTTCTTGGGTGTCTCATCCGCAATGACGGAGGTGGTAGAGGCTCTATCGTCGTCCTCGTTGTCGTCGACTTCCATGTCCTCTCTTGCCTTCTCCTTTCCTTTATCTCTCGAAGCGGGATTGGCACGCTCGGTGGAAACGCTCTCGCTCTCCCTCCTCTCAGTCTCACTTCTTTCACTCCGCTTACTCAAGTCGGCGCTGTCGTCGACTTCAACGAGAAAGGCGTGTGGGCTGGGGGACTCTCTAGCACCGGGCATGAAGGCGGGGGGACCACCAAGACTGATGCCGCCCATGCCCAAGCCACCGAGACTGGGAAGCCTCTCCCAGTCGTCCTCCACCTCCACGACGAAAGCGGGGGGCACGAAGGGATTGCGGTTAGGCGCGGCATTAGCGCCGGACGGGTTGGACGTACGCGGAGTGTCGGGGAGAGGCTTATCGGCATTCTGGGGGGAGAACGCACTCAAGTCGTGTACAGCGAACTTGATAACCTGGTCGGGCTCATGGCTGGTCTCGTAGTAATCTTGCAATTCCTCCTGGGAACTGAGAGTGACTTCGTCTCCATCGTTATCGACGTAGGATACAGCGACACTATCGACAGGGATAGAGAAGAGATTACCGACGCGAGCAGCGAGGACGCTCCAGGACGGTCGCTCAGGGAACTTGAGACGACGAGTAAGGCCGTCTGGCCTGGTGAGCTTGAAGTGTGTAAAGGACATTGTGTTGAGAGGAGAGAACACGATATGACGCATTTATGTACGCGAGCTTATAACGCTTCTCACACTGCACAGCAGCTGCGCCCGCAGTCTGGGCCTTGATACTTTTGGGCTCATGATCGCTCCACTACGCCTGCTGCGCTAAGCGACGAGTCACTCCGGCATGTCTGTTAATGTACAATATTATTTCCACGACTACGCCTATCCGCATCGTTTAGGCGAAGATAGCCATGCGGGAATCAATGTCCGCAGGGTCGTTCAACTACAGCAAGTACTGGTATTAGGATCTCGCCTCTTTTCACAGCATATGAAACACGTACCCTCAAGTTGATGTTGAGAGCGCTGATCGCCTTCATCTCTTCCGGCGACAGGTCAAAGTCGGTGCACTCCAAGTTTTGGAGCAACCGCTTGTGATTGTTCGACTTGGGCACGACAGCCAGTCCTCTTTGTGTAGCCCAGCGCAGCAGGATCTGGGACGCGGCTGCGGAGTGGCAAGGAACAGACAGGATTGAGTCAGAATATCGAATCATCAAGGATATACCAGCCCACGTACATTTACCCTTGTGATGCGCGATCTCCGCAATCAAGTTGTGCTGCAGCAGACTCGCTGCGCCCTTGTGGGCGCCGAGCTCCACGTAACTCTGGGGGCCGAAGGATGAGTACGCGGTGACTGCGATGCCGAGAGTCTTGCACAAATTGATCAACGGCTCCTGAGTCAGGTAAGGGTGGTGCTCGATCTGGAGCACCTGCGGTTCATAGCGAGCGTAGCGGAAGACGTCCAGGATCAGCGATCCCTGGCAGTTACTGCAGTTTGCCGTTCAGCAACAATCTGAGACGTATTTTAAGCGTCATGCTAACCTCAGACCAATGTTCTTCGCGAGACCGTCGTCGACGACCTGCTCCATGGCCTGCCATGTCTCGATCATGGGTGTGTTTTCTTGCGTCATAATCAGCTTTGCAAGTCGCTGTTAAGGCGTGCTAAACGTACGAAGGTAGACTTTGCCGTCATCGCCGAACCACTCGGGAGGGTATCTGTGGCTCGGGTCGACGTACTTGAGGGCGATGGGGAAGTGGACGAGGTATAAGTCAAAGTAGTCCAGACCCCAGTCAGCCAATTGTTTCCTGGCAAGGGCCGCTACATGCTCCTTCGCATGGAAGGTATTCCAAAGCTATGGGCAGGTAAGCTTTATGTATCAGCTGTACGATCGCTGTGCGCTCGCCTTGGAAGTGATGACTGAAGAGGCGCGTTAGCACGCTAGACGTCGGAATAAATGCACAAGAGCGCACAGAGGTCCTCCCGCTTTACGATCCCGGCCTCAATGGCTTTCTTGACACCCTCACCGGCTTGTTTCTCATTGCCGTAGTCACCGGCACCGTCGAGGAGACGGTATCCAGACTTGATGGCGTTGAAGACAGTCTGAAAGCAGCCTGTATTTGCCTCTCTACTCTCCAGAGAGAGTGCCATCGACGTACCTCGGCGCAAGTGTCTTTGTTGACCTACACCGAACAAATCAGATACATATATTTCATCGATCCGGCGGACATACCTTCCACAGACCAAAGCTATGCGATGTCGTTCAATTAGCACGGACGTCCCAGGGACATCTCTGGGTATCACTCACCCTACCAAAGGCATCTGCGATTGTTCATGCTCAACAAGATAAGACCGGAGTTTCGCACCTTTTGGGCGGTTCTCTTCAGCACGATGGACGCCATTGCTCTGCAGGTGTTGTCTCAGGTGGTCTGTGAAAGTTGAGGGTTCCGTCTGAGGGATAGAGCATTGCGAGCCTGATGAGAAGGCTATATATACTCGCGGAAACGGAGTACCAGGCAGCGCGGACCGGGGCGGCCAGTCGCCCTCATGACTGACGACGATAACCACCGGGCTGCTATTCGCCTAAACTTGAGCGTTTAACTGTTCCATTGCTGAACTGGCCAATGCCCAGATCCGACATTTCTCCTCAAGCTTGGAAACATAGCTGTGGAACAGGAGGAACGGATGAGAATGACGTCTTGGTTAACGTTGGACGGACAGTTGTCATCATTGTGGGTAGCTCTGCGAAGCTCTTATCTTCCGATATTTGGCGCTGGGAAGGGCTACTTTATGATTGAGATGGTTGAGAATAGAACAGACCTAGGAATGAAATCATGGCAGGCCAAAACAAGACGAAAAAGGCAAATGTTTGCGAGCACGGAAGTTCTCGTCGATCGCCGTGCTGCAGTTGGCCGAAAACATTTCCTGTTTGGGTCTGAGTGCCGCTTCCCTTGGTTGGCACTGGTCAGCGACCGCATCTCTTTGGGTCCTCACAGCGACAGTTCCGCCTTGGTCGTGTACTTCAAGAGACAGGTGGGATGCTGGAGTGTTAGCTGGTGGCTGTCGTGTACGTGGAAGAAGAACGTAAGTCAAATCGTTGAGTCCTGCCGAGCGTAGGGTTATTGAATTGGCATAGGCAGATAAATCATTACACTCCACTGCCGTCTTTTATTCCTTGGAATGCGCTTTCATGTTGCTGGTCTAGGTTCAATTGGAACGTTACTGGCCTTCCATCTCCGGCGCGCGGTAGACCCGAAGCACTCCATCACACTCATACACAAGAACAACGAGTTAGCCGACAACGCTCGCGGACTTGGGGGACACCTAAGTGTCGAGTACAATGGCGCGTTCCTTACCGAGACTGGGTTCAGGCATGAAGGCTTCCATCCTATCGGTCGAATATATCGAGAGGCGGTCAGGGAGGCTCGTCAATTCAGAGCAGGGAATACAGGCGTCCCAGTGGACAGCCAGCCAAGCGGTGACAGCCCTGCGACCTCGTCCGATACCAGTATCGACTCGTTGTTCATAACGACGAAGGCGCACGCTGTACAGCATGTGGTCGAAGGACTCCTCCCTCGCTTGTCACCCCATTGCACTATCGTTCTCATGGTAAACGGTATGGGTGTGTATGAATCGATAACGAACAAGTTTTTCCGGAATCCAGACACACGGCCCCATTTCATTCTTGCCTCGAATACTCACGGCGCCTGGTTGAAGAGACCATACCGCGCCGTTCATGCCGGTACAGGTGCTATTCAGTTTGGCATTGTCCCTGACCCCCGAGGTCGAGATTTCGAAGCTTCTATGCACTCCGGGGGCATTCTTAGTCCTCCATATCGGAGGCGAGTCAACCTAAACGACATTGCCCTCCCGAAAGACGACCCGAACTCCACGGAATACGTGTCCCTCCGAAACACGGTGACTGCATTGCTCAGCATGCAAGACCTGCACACGGAGTGGCTGCCCATGTCTGAGCTACAACTTGCCATGCGCAGGAAGCTTGTTGCAAACGCTGTCATCAATCCCCTGACAGCCCTTCTGAATTGTCGGAATGGGGAGATCTTCAAGACTGAAGAAGGCGTTCGCATCATGCGGAGGGTGTGTCAGGAAGCTGAAGAAGTCTTTGCCGCGGATATCCGGTCTCAGCCGCGGGGATTCGAGTATCCCGTAGACGAAGCGCCCCAAGGAGATCCTGTGCCGCCATCTCTCAAGGCCGAGGGCTTAGAGCAAAACTGCCTAAATATTGCGACGGGGACAGCGATGAATTTTTCTTCGATGCTGAACGACATTCGATACGGCAAGAAGACCGAGATCGATTTTCTCAATGGTTATTTGTTGATGCTGGGGGAGAAATACGGCATTCAGATGGGGGCGACCGCCACGTTGTTGAATCTCATCAAAATGCGTTGCGCCATCCCACCCAATCCATTGTAGGTGACTTGCTGCCTTGTGTACATGCCGTATGGGCGAACGGATGTTCCATCACGGGCGGTGGGCCGCTCAAGTCACTGGCCTTTGGTGGAGTCGAAGAACATCGATATTGCTCAACCAATCCTTACAGGGCGTTACAACACGGGCGCAGCTCGCCCAATCGGGCATGCTAGTGGACTACACCCACTCCAGGCATTGAAGCGTCTTCAGTTGAGGACACATCATTTGTCCGGACGTACTGCGCCGATACAATTGGGATCGCGTTGCAGTGCTTAGACGGCCGATACTCCTTCAAAGGGGTCGCCCGCGACACCAGACGGCTCTGTGGTGGGATTGGAGGGTGGTCTGTTGTAGAGGGCCGGGCAGCAGAAAGTACCATATGTTCGTATAGTATGGCAGGAAATTCAGGTCAGCCAACACTGTTGGTTGGTAGGAACTCCCCACTCTACTCCAATGGCCGCTGACAGGGTGCGGTAGGGTTTTAGAGCAGCTTGATCAGTTCCCAACCACTAGAAGCACTGTACAGTAATATTAACTGATCGTTACATGATAGCACAAAGCACAACTCTAGATGTATGAGACTGGAGTTTATCGAAAGACCTCTCACTCATGGACTGGCCGGTCCCCAGGGGATGAATTTGGTGATCCCTCCATGCCATTCCCGCACACGGCGGCCAGCTATGAGAGACATGGTCGACTGTTCACACCCAACAAAGCCCCTGCCGCCTGACTGAATGACAGCGTCGATGAAAGTGGGATACCTAACGTTTTCTTTCAATATACGATTCTTACAGGGGAAGCGTTACCCTCACCATCTGCCGAGGATCTCGACAACATTCTCCTTCTTGTAGTCCACCCATGTGAAGCCATAGCTGGCGACCAGGTCCCACCACTCCGGATCCTTCTCGTCGCTCGTCATCACGACGTGCTCGTTAGGGATGACGATCCCATCCCTTTCTAGAATCTCCCGTTGCACCTCGGCTACAGCTTGAGCAAACGAGGAAACGGGGGCAAAGCATTTGATAGAGGCTGGAGTCTCCTTGCAGGAAATTCCAAAGTCACCATGACGGGCATGGATAGCGATGTACTGCGGAATGGTCAGATGGCCCCTGACGAGACTATTGACAGCATGGCAGGCTTACGGGTGGAATGACAATGTCGGCTCCAGGTGCGACCTTCAGGGCGCGTCTAAGATAGTATATGGCGAGATTCTGTATGGTTGGTGTCCATCTGAAATGATACAGCACATGTCTCCATGCGGGACTAAATTCAAGCTCATATTCAAAATCCTATATGAGGGATGTCCGTCAGTAACCAAGGGTCAAGGATCCTCGCAGTAATCAGCGCGGCTCACCTCGTGTGCAGCGACATAGTATAGATAATCAAAACAAGCCAGTTGTTCGTCCGGATGCACGACAACACCTTTCTCGGGTGATGGAATTGGCTTCCCAAGATTCTTTGCGCGGGTCGCCGGGAAAGTCAAAGGCGCAAGCTTCCAGAACGTAGTATGTGAATTATGCCCCGAAGGCACCCAGTCGGGGACGGGGGTGTAAGATATATCTAGCACATGTCGGCATCAGCTGCATGATACTGAGACTAGCTCACATCACGGACCTAATCCAAGATCACTAGGTACTCTGGAACCTCTGGGGCCTTCCGGCGGGCGTGACACACTGGCCCATACGCTCCAGCAGCCGAGTTCCTCTATCTCTTCGCTTTCTGTATCCTTCACTTGATGCCACTCTAGGATGGGCAAGTCTATGGCTTTGCTCAGCCGCGGAACGTCGAATACTTCGCTAAATGGTATCCGTTCGACGTCCGGACCTCCGACATGATACTCTGGAGTGAAGTTAGGGATGATGGGGATTCTATCGGAGATTTTTGCGAGATATATGAGATTGGCCTAGTGGATGAGATATTAGTATACTACTGCTTCTGCTCGAATAGGATCGAGGGCATCTCACCATAGTCATGACGTCGTTAGCTTCATAGATTCAATTGTCAGCTAAGCAACATCAAACGTGAGTGTAACAACCTACTCCACCCTGCACTGTGGAAGGAAGTAATGTATTTGGTGTCATTCCGTAGGTTATCTGGGGAAGTCTCAATGGCGATGTTCATCAGCAAATAATCGCACTCACCTCGGAAGGATTGGGTTGGAGGACCGAGTAGGTAAGATGCCGGGTCAAACCTCTCGTTGTCTTTATCTGCCTCCCATTCTGCAATAAGCCGGTCAACCTCATGTTGTGGTTTCTCCGACGAGGCAGCTGTTTCTGTAGGAAGGTCTCTTCTTCGACCTGGAGAAGATACAAGGAATCCAGAATACAGGGTGACCGTTACTGCAAGGATTCCAAATACCAAATAGAGAAGTCTACGTCGACGGCAGGAAGACGGGGGATTTCGCATATGACCCAGGTAAAAGCCACTTTCATCTTTATTGAAGGTACTGGATCGTCGCCGCATCTACGAGTTGAGCAGACAGTATAACGAGCGGAGGGTTGAGAGAACGTGGTAGAGTGGCAAGTTATCGCAAGGCGAGTGTTCGAGCTCGGAAGCGGGATGACGAGCAAGATCTTGGCTGTCGCTCCGCCTCGAAATGCCATCACGGCGAGTAGGCGATAACGGACAACATGGCCGGGACGCGGAAAACATGTTGCACTGGCCGAGTATCCAGACCAATCCCAACCTACCGGGGGTCACTAATTAATCAGGTCTGTGACGTGAGCAGTGGGATGTAATTAAGGCGGGAGGCAGTAGTGCCTGGTAAGCGTGGGAATGGTGCCCTTTCCGATCAATCAAGCACTCGGCCTATTCGGAAGAATTGCCACAAACGTCTTGCCTATCGAGGATCCTGCTTCAGTTTCAGTTTGTACTCATTACACCGCCCGTAGATGTTACAACGGTATACAGTAAATATTTTTATGCAATACCTACACCATCCTAACCCCACCGCACCTCTCTAATGACACCGTCCTGCCATTCTTCGGTTCGTTTTTGAGCAAGTAACGACATGGTAGACCTCTGCGTCCCGACGAAGCCAACGCCAGATGATTGAATCACGGCGTCAATCAACACTGGATACCTGCTGGTTGTAAGAAGATTGACTCAATTGATACGTTTCGACTCAGCGCACCATTGTCCGTATGTTTCAACCGTTCTCTGCCTCCCATGGTCTGGCCACTTCCAACCAAGCGCAGCGACCTCGTCCCACCACGAGGGATCTTGCTCATCACTGTGCATGATTACTTCGGTGACTCGGATGCCCTTACGGACCCACAGCTCTTCCTGCACCTCCGAAACGGCCTGGGCAAACATCGCTAGGGTAGCAAAGCAACCATCTGTCTTCCACTCGGGACAGTGGACCTTGAAATCGCCTCTTCGGAAGTGAATCGCGATAAACTGGTGCACGATAAGTTCAAGGACAGAGATCCTGCACAGCACCGACGACTTACCGGAGGTATATCAGATCCCTCTGGCACACCTAGGATTCGTCGGATATAACCTTGAGCTATGCCCTCCAGCCGCTCCGTCCACCTCATGTGGCGAACCACATCTCTCCATACGGGGCTATGCTCATGTTCGTACTCGAACGGCTGGAGGAGAGTCAGTCGCTCACTCGCGGCGATGAAGAGTTACTTACTTGGAAGACGCTGACGTAGTACAGAAGATCGAAGCACAGCACCTGCTCGTCCGGATATAAAACACTTCCGCTTTGACTTGAGGGGTGCGGTGCGCTTAGATGCTGAGAGCGGTACTCGGAGAATCCGAGCGCTGCTAATCCCCACATATGCGCGTGATCGTCCCGTCCCATTGCCACAAAATCGGGTGCACGCGTGTATGAGATATCTAAGATATATTGCTTCATCACCAGGTCTCCGCGTATAATGACGATGCATCGTACCTAGCTTAAGCACCTCCTCCCCTCGATGAGGCCGGGGCCTTCTCGTACCGTCCGCCTCTTGGTGCGCTGCTTCCCACACGCTCCAGCATCCAAGTTGGTCCATCTCCTCGCTGTCGCTTTGTTTGACCTGGTGCCATTCGACTAGAGGCAGTTGCAAGTGAGCAGAGAGTCGAGGCAGGTCGAAGATATCCCCAGTATTAATAGCGCCTGCGCTCTTGCTCAAGTGGGAAGGCGTGAATGGTGGGATGATCGGGATACGGTCCGTTATCGAGCCAAGGTAGATCATGTTGCCCTGTACATATCACAAATCAGGATCACAGCGCGAGAGCATGCAAACGAAGTATGACCCACGAGAGCCATGACATCGTTTGCTACAGGATTTGGACATTATCATTAGTTATCATTGAGCACGAAATCAGTATACCAAATACATACTCCAGCCAGCAGCGTCCCAGGAGGTGATGTACTTCGTGTCATTTCTCAGATTATCTGGCACAAGGTACGATTAAGCACTATTCCTGGTACACCAAACTGGATGGAGCTCACCTCGGAACCTCGCAGTAGGCGAGCCCAGGACATACGCCTTTGGATCAAGAACTTTGGCGTCAGGATACTGTGGCTTCGGGCATACGACCTCGGTCGTAGCTGTGCCAGTGCCATTCACATCCAACGGTAACGGAGAAGACCCAGATTTCGAGATCGTAGATATGAGCAGTACGGAAGAAGCCACACAGAGGAGCAGAGCACAGGTGACTAGAACAGAGGGCGGGCTGCCGTAGCGCAGTAATGATCGTGTCAAGGAGTGTCGAAGCTTGAAGTGACCCCTGAGCATAATAAACTCGTCTTTATCTTCGTGCGTGGGCAGTAAAGGCTCCCTAGACGGCGTCGCTGGCCACCCGTCTCTCGTCCGACTGGTTACGGGCATAGCAGGTCAGGCAAACCAGGAGAACAGCCGACTCCAGGCGGTCCTGGATGAACCACCAGCACCGACGCAGCCGCACGAAATATCATGCTCCCTGGCGGGCCCCGTCGAATTGTGATCAAAATTTGGACATAACACCCGCACTAGTCCTCGATCAGTTGAAACCTGAAGCACATTAACATCCAGGGCAGCCAGGGGAATGGGAGAGCTCGCTCCCGATTAATTGAGCGGGACGGATGTTTTGGACGGGCCCCTGAGCAGTTTTCGGAAGAAGGATGACAGGTCCACATCCGGCGGGATGCCAGAACGCCTAACGGTGCCTTGAGCTGTCAACTTGCGTGGTTATTACTTGTACTGTGGATATGCTTGCACGAAACGTGGCGGGGTTCGCGGATGTTGTAGTGCGAGTCGAATATCATCCAGGAGTGAACTAATCAAGGTTCGCAAAGTAATCCTCTATTGATGCGCCCCAGGAAAGATGGGTTTGTGGGCCGACAGCAACACCAGTTGGACCTCGGTTCTGTTCGTTATCTTTCAGTTGAAGTGCTCAGGAAAGCTGAATGAAGGGCCACGCTGTGGCGTAACATGCACAAGAAGGTCTTGATGATTAGGCGCCGCGAGAAGACAGGGCAGATATTACTGACATTCGAAAGCAAGGCGGATTCAGTTTGGTTTACTATACACAAACATCAGTGTTTGACAGACTACTACACTAGGTTCTACAGCGCAAGACAGATATTATATGCAAAGTCCAAGATGTCCGAATATCATCGCAAAGTCGTCCATACCAGTAGATCACGCACACGGAGCTCGAGCTTACAGTAGTCCAGTTCATCCCAGAAATTCGTCCACAGCGTCAATCAGCCTCTCCCAGAACACCCCCGCGTCCTCCCCAAAACCGTTCACATCATACCCAAGACTGATCCACAGCTTCCCGACGAACGTATACCCGAACAGCAGCATCCCGCCAGGGCGCTGGCGCGATCCGGTGGTCAGCGTGTGCATCTTGATCGCAGGGAACGACTGGTGCTTGTAGATCCCGTCGAGGTTCCCGAGGAGGGACAAGCCGATGAGGGCTTGCGAGGGCGGCTTCGGGTTTACCTTCGCTGGAGGCTTAGGTTGCTGAGCAGGAGCAAGAGCAGGAGCGGCGGCGGGCAGGACAACCCCCGCCGCCTTCGCCTGCTCCATCCTCTCTTTCTCATCATCCTCCCCAGCCCACTGCCTCGCGCGCGCCCCGCGCTCCTTCGCCATCTCCTGCGTCCGCTCCTTGATCATCTTGCTCTTCGCCGCCGCGGCCGACTGCGCCTTCGCCTGCCGCGCGCGGTGCCAGAAGATCCTGCGCTCGTCGCAATCGGACGGGAGGAAGGACGGGAGGATGACGTTGAAGTAGCCTACGGCGAGGAACCAGTAGGACGGGTGCGGAGGCTGGACTGGGAAGTAGGGTCGGAGGTTCAGAGCAGAGTACATCATCCTGTATAACTTATCAGCCAAGCCCATGCGATGTGAACAGGCATGTATGCTTACATCGGCAACTCCTTCTTGCTGGCCATCCTCGCCCACACGACATTACACAGCGCGAACAGCGCAGCCGATATCGACACCCCATTCTCCTTACATCGCTTCAACATCGCCCTCGTCCTCTCCTCATCAAACGCGACCGTGGGCACGATCGTGCGCCTCGGCTTCCCCGCCGCGCGCGAGAACGTCTGCCCGCCGATCAGCCTGTCCTGGTTCTTCTGGAACTCCACCTTCACGGCAGCCCTGCGGAATTTGTTGCCCGTCACGGGCAGGTTGTCTTCCAGGGCGGGGGGCAGGACGTCGGCGGTCCTGCGGGACTCCCACTCGTGACGCAGGAGCTCGACGAGCTCAGATTGCGTCTTCTCGCCGCCGAGCAGTGTAAAAAAGTCGTGTGCGAACTGGTGCAGCGCCATGCCGTCGCCCAGGAAGTGGGCGGCACAGATGAGGAGGTCGTAGCTGCCTTCGATTTCCGAAGGGGCGTCTTGGGATGAACTGCTTGTAGAGGAGGTGGGCGTGCGAGGGGGAGATGGGATGAGCTGCGAAGATGGTTGCGAAAGGATGAGGTAGGATACCCGATCGTTCGACAGAGTGCGCGGGCCATTCAGATACGAGCTGATCAGCTCGTCTTTGTCTTGCGTCCGATATTCCAGGTTCTCGCTTGCGTCTAAAATTGCATCATCGACAGATGACGGCGAGTAGTATCTGTGAAGCACATTGCTCAGGAACCACCGAGGGTACGTATGACGGTATAGCTTACACGAATCGCACATCATCGTACACGCCCTCCTGCATGTCTACTCGAGCAGCGAGGAGCGGATGGCGCAATCTCATGATGGCCCATACCGTGCTGACTCGGGCTCGAGTGGTGAAATGTTCGGGGGCCTTGAATCCGAGGTGGAGATACCTGTGGTACGTTTAGTACCACGCGACGTATGAAAGCACATGAACGAACATGTCGTTGACTCCATTGGCCCGCGAAGGCAGATAGTAGGAGAGTTCACTATCGCCCAGCTTGCGCTCGTAGCGCACTCGCGTCTGCTGCGGTGTCGGGACCTCAGCGGATATTGCAAGACCGGCGACATGCTGGTCGATGGGCATGCCTGCGAGGGGGGACTTGGATGTCGAGGCCATGTCAAAGGAGAGCTGGGACGGAGGGGGAGTCGGGAGGGAGGTAACGGCAGAGATGGTTGCGACAGCCATTATAGAGAGCGGGTCGGTGATGCCTGGCGGGGAAGGAGATCTGTGGCGGGTGGATGGTCAGAGCGCAGAGAACAGGAGTGACTGACCTTGTTATGGTGAGCTATGAATGGAAGGCCCTGTAACGGCAACATAACCGTACAAGTCCAGAGCCGGGACATGTCACAGCGTTTAGCCAGCGTAAATTAAAAAATGCATAAACCAGGCGAGTCGGCAGGGGAGCAAGGGCGGGGGTATGTCATTCGGTTATTTTGGTTTAGTGGGGTGCCTCGGTCCGATAGAACTGGGATCCGTCACGCCGGTGATGTGAGGGGTTTGGAGTTTGCTCGCCGCCCACGGCGAACCCCAGCCTTCGTGTAAATCGTTCTGTCCGGGCCTCCTCGACTGCGCCCGGTCCCTGATGTCGAGCCCAGACACGCGACACATGTTTCCTGCTGTGCGATGCCTTGAACAACAGGATTCCCTGCGAGGTAACGTTGTTCTGTCTGTCATGAGAAATTGAAGCCTTGAGAACAAAGAATCAAGCAAATCAAACAAGTCGCTCCAACGTCCATAACCAAAACGCGATCGTGTTTGGGGAGCCCGTGCCGGCCAATGCCGGCACAGTGACGTGCCAGATCTACCTGACGCCCATCTCGATAAGATCAGATCAAACGCGGCCACGTTTCCGAAGCCTCGGGTCCGCCGTCAGCTCCGGGCGAGCACTGGCCCATGCCGACCACTCGCCGTGCCCATGACTTCACTTGCAGCTGCTTTTTCGGCCCAATGTTATCAGTTGGACACCTCGGTTTGATGCTAAGTGCCGTCCGAGTCTCTCCTGTACTCTCAGGACTAGCTTAGGCTAGAGTTTATCAACTCCATCGTCTAAACACTGTCAAGTGCACACAAGAGACACAGGGTTCTGGTCAGCCGCTCTCGATACCAGTAAAGTGACATATCTCATTCGCTGCTGACTACACCGAATGTATGCTCTCCCCGTAAAACTAGCCTATCGCTGGTATGCTTGTCGCGGCGAATTCTGTCCTGAAGTTTATGTTTGCCCACTCCCGAAAGTACTAGTCCCTTCGGTGACATGAAATTCTTGTCTGCATGACTGGCCCGTTCCCGCGCAGCATTCATTACGGTGTCAACTGTCCGACGTTCTACCGCTCTATGGATATTTCAGGACCCTCATGCGGTGGCGATTTGCGTCTAGGAATATCTTACCTGTCCTTGAGCGTGACATGGTCCCACTTCACGGACAGTGGTGAACTGCCACATCCCAGGGCCGCATCGGAGGAGCACGCTACTATTCCTGACCATATCTACGAACATAGCGGCTAAAGTCCGCTTCAACCTATTCAGTAAGTCGTATTCGTGTTGCCTCGAAGGGAGTACTTTTGGCATGGGCTGCCCGTATACCAGGATTCCTCCGCTATTCCTGTCCTTTGACAATCATTCATCCGCAGAGTAACCATTGACTTCATTCACAGGTTGCTCAGGCAACCTAGCTCTCCGCTGCACCCACCGGCGACACCTATTGTATGTTCGCTCTTGCTAGAACTGACGGATGTATCAATGGCGCCGTCTCCCGTTGATTTCCTATTGCATGGTTCTGTTTCCTTATCCTGAAGATCATTCAGGAGTAAGTTTACAAGCAATTAATTGATTGTTGCTAGAGATGTCGACACCAAGCATCTAGCACTTCCAGCATTACCTTACCCGCCTGCTTCTGGTCTGTCTCTACTCATCATCAAGGATATGCCACCAACGCGACGCGATCACGGTGCGGTCTGCTGCTCGTATATACGCATTACCCCGCTCAAAGGCCTCGAGCCTGATAATATGGAGCCGGTACCGTTACTCGACGTCCCAGATCTAGAGGCGCTGAGATCAAGCTACGCCAACTTGAGTGGCATCAGCCTGCTCAAATGCAGAGCTGTCGCTCATGCGCCCATCCCTCCTTATCGGCTGCACATACAGGCATTCCCTTTCCCGGTGAGTTATCTGCCGCTATACCTCCCCGGTCACCTATTCAATGCTGATCGTCTTTATCTCAGCAGCTGCGGTCTACGGATGCCGCCAGATCGCAGTTGGGTTGCTGGACGCTGTCACGTTGCCGTTCGAGTTTACCTCCGGAAACCCTGGAATATCTTTCCGGGATTCTCAAGGGCTATCACGCCGGGCAATCATGTCCCCATCTGGGATTCTTAGCTACAACCCGCGTAGTATCCCTCTTCCTCCGCGGCGTAGGAAGACTATTCGAGATCCTCTCCCGCTTGCCATGTTCCGTATTCGCCGTAGGTTCTACAGCCATGATTTCGAGATACGCTGCATCTCACGGAACCGCCCACCCGACCCGGGAACCAGCAAAGTCGAACGGGCTTCTCCTTCCGGATGCTGTATAGCTTTCCCCGGACTCGGGGCTCTCGCAGGGAAGTCCTGTCTGCTAAAGATGTGGCACTGATCTCAGGCGCGGTGTTTCTTCCGCCGCTTCCGGTATGGCTAGCGCTGAATTCACTCTGAGATTCCGGCAATTGCAACTCTGTGTGGCAGAGTCTTTCCTTTCGCGCTTTGGAATGCGGGATCTGTATTCTTCAGACCGGAGGATGGCATGAAGAGTACAAGGTTATGCTTCGCCGATATCGTATACTGGCATGTCCTCGGATTGGATCGGATCGGTATTCTACCAGCTTGCCTGCGCGTCCTTCTGCGGCTGTCGTATCTCCACAATCCAGTCTGTGGTCAGTATCCCTTACGAACTCCTAGTCGCCTTCTTACCGCGGTCGCCGCTGGGGGACATACCATTTACCTCCTCTGAAAGCCCAAAATCAACAGGAAGTTCCCTCCGAGTCGACTATTCTTACCCATCATACGTGCTCCATCGGTTTCGCGGTCGCATGGTAACAACCTCCCCCCTCCTCCCCCGAACTCGAATCACCACCTCGGCCCCACTCAGACATCGCTTGTCAATGCCCCGAGTCCCTCGTTCTTCCATGCATCTACATACGACATCGGCTGTTGTTCATATTGATAAACCATACGTTACGAGTGATACATGGGCTGCTGTGACAGATGCACGCGCACCTGTTGTTTTCCTTTCTCGTATGAAAAGGAAAAGGTGCATACAGGTACAATCGTCACGGCTTTGTCTACATAGATCTTCCCTGACTGGAAGCTTTTGTCACTCTCTACTGTGGTTGGCAGATGCGGTCAAGAATCGCAAGCCAGTCCGATATACAAACAAAACGTGCCCGATACCCGCATTATCTGATGTGTGAGTCCGGACGGCCTCGAGAAATCCTCTTCCTGGAGTACGTATTTAAATTTGCGGAACAAGGACTTTGTGCATCCCCATGTGAGGCACCCAATCATGGCCAATGCAAGGTATCTAAAAATAACATCTTTACCGCTGCATTATCCCGCAAGACTGGACGCCACTGACAGGACACTCGGATCTGCGAGGTCAATAGCGCGTATACGTATCACACTAACGAGCGGCTATATACAGTGTTGTGTCGTACAGTACACAATTGAATAGAGATACTACGGTTGACCAGGAGTGTCAGGTCTATTTTGCATTTGCACTTCGCACTTGCGTTTGGCTGAGGGCACGCCGTGAGTTCGAATCCCGCTGAGAGCAACGGGCAAGGGGCCGTGGGAACGTCCCGGATACTGCCGTACCCCTGTTGTCACTGTGCTCGACGTTGCCCGACGCGTTGTCGACGCTGTTGTCGGCGATGTCGACAAATGTTAAGCGATGAATATTCCTAAAAATACACGGAAAAAATTGGTTCCTTCTGAGCTTATTGTACCAACCTATTTAATATCAATTATTCTGTTCATTTGAGGAGCTATGCGAGAAGTCGTTGCACATTGACAATCAATGTTGCGAGTCAAGAGGTGCGTTCAATATAAAGACAAACTCTACAATTGCGATAGGGAGCATTGACGTGCGCACCAATGTCAATGAAACTAATCCATATCCGACGCCGTTGCGCATTCCCCCTATACTACTAGTAACGCATCGCGGCGAATTGCAAGGGAGCAAACACACGCATGTTCGACGGTCCCGACCTGCTACCGCATTAGGTAGTCGGCAAGTGTGGGAAGGAAATTGTGGCGTCTGCCACACACCCTTGGCCAGCCTTGCGGGCTTCAGCAACATGTGTGCTCTGTTAGCTGCAAATGCTGCATGGGCAGGAGATGAGTACAAATAGCGGCAGAATAAATGCGGTGGTGTGGTATCTGTGACGCGACCCACGATGAACTTCAACAAGACAAATCTAATATGGCCACACTATCCAGCACACTCTTCGAGGGCAAACTTTCATACAACACCTATACATTTCTAGACATTTACACCCTAATAGTTGCAAATTTATGCCTGTTCAGAAGGATTGCAATTTTTTCAGTATTTGTTTGGGAGTTTCAGCACAACCTTCGTCGACATCGTCGACAACGCGTCGGGCAACGTCGAGCACAGTGACAACAGGGGTACGGCAGTATCCGGGACGTTCCCACGGCCCCTTGCCCGTTG
>NW_006920410.1:1532889-1537495 GCF_000344685.1 Gloeophyllum trabeum ATCC 11539 | reverse complement strand
AAGGAAATTGTGGCGTCTGCCACACACCCTTGGCCAGCCTTGCGGGCTTCAGCAACATGTGTGCTCTGTTAGCTGCAAATGCTGCATGGGCAGGAGATGAGTACAAATAGCGGCAGAATAAATGCGGTGGTGTGGTATCTGTGACGCGACCCACGATGAACTTCAACAAGACAAATCTAATATGGCCACACTATCCAGCACACTCTTCGAGGGCAAACTTTCATACAACACCTATACATTTCTAGACATTTACACCCTAATAGTTGCAAATTTATGCCTGTTCAGAAGGATTGCAATTTTTTCAGTATTTGTTTGGGAGTTTCAGCACAACCTTCGTCGACATCGTCGACAACGCGTCGGGCAACGTCGAGCACAGTGACAACAGGGGTACGGCAGTATCCGGGACGTTCCCACGGCCCCTTGCCCGTTGCTCTCAGCGGGATTCGAACTCACGGCGTGCCCTCAGCCAAACGCAAGTGCGAAGTGCAAATGCAAAATAGACCTGACACTCCTGGTCAACCGTAGATACCGACACGTGCGATATAAATCCATTCAACAAGTCAGTCAGTGTACGTTGGACAGGACAGGACGGGGTGGACATATCCCAACCCGGAATAAGACGAAAAGTCCATTATGCGTTCCAGAAACATCATCTCGAACCCTGTCCATCACGCACGCCGGCGGTAAGTAACGTAAATTCAATCATGTATGGACGCAGCCTGCCAAAACCCGACCTCGCCTCGGGCCAACAGGGGCCCGTCTGAATCGAGCTCAGGGTCGCGCACAGTCACGATCGCCCGCAAGCTTCCAACGTCCGCATCTGTATCTATGCCGGTATGTATCAGGGAAATCTTTGGCAGGAAACACGCACGCAGTCGAGTCCGAGTCGCAGATACCCCAAGTCCAGAGAGTCCAAAAATACACTCCCTCACGCCTTCCCCTCCTCCTCGTCCTCCGGCACGGAGAACAGCGCGACGCCCTCCTCCTTCCTGCCCACCCCCATCTCGAGGTCGTTGCCGCTGTTGTTTTTGGTCGCCGGCGCGGGCGGCTGGCCCTGTTCGAGCGACTTGACGTACGTGTAGTACCTATATGACGTCGGGTAAGGTCAAGAGCAGGGGTGAGAACGAGGATAAGAATGAGAAGAGGTGATAAGCTAGCGAGAACGCGAAGACGAAGACGAAGACGCACATCGTGCCGCCGAGGATGACGAGAATAGACAGCGCGCGGTTCCTGTGTGGGGAAGGGCGACGTCAGCTTTGTCATGTCATGGAACCGAAATATGTTCAGCACGGAAGATAATGTGAAGATCGCCAGTGTCATGTCTGCCTGACCGGATCGATTGCTGGGGGGAGTGGGTAACGTAAAGGCTCAGTCATCCACGGGTTTATCGCGGTGGAGGGAAAGAGGACGGAAATATGGAATGAATTGGGCGTGGCGACGAGGGAAAATGTCCTCGGTGCCGACATGCGGCCGGCATGAACGAAAATATGGAAAAGGAGCGCGAGGGAGGATAGAGCCTGGAACGTGCGCGAACATGCGAGGACAAGAAGTGAGGAGAAGGGACGTACACTGTGAGGAGGTCGTGGAAGATCCAGACTCCGAGGAGAGTCTGGAGGACCGAGCGAGCGGCCTATAGTGGTGCGATCGTCCGTGAATTCGGTGAAAACATGAAAATACGAATGGACGCACGCTGGAGAACATATGCGTGACCGGGCTGGTCACCTTGATGCTCAGCAGACCCGCCACGCATAGCAAGAACCCAAAGACACCAGTGACGATACTCCCCCAGAAGAATGTAAAGCCCTCGCTCGCCCACCAGCTGCTCCCGTCGCCGAAGATCTCAGTGGTGATGTGCCATGCCTCGCCGCCGAGGAGCACGAAGGGCAGGATGAGCACCGCGGAGCCGAGGTTGGTCCAGTAGGCGAGCTGGATGGTGGAATTGTTGCAGTGCGGGAGGGACGACTTGATGAGGACGGCGTGGACGGCGATGAAGAGGGAGGAGAGGAAGCCGTAGAAGAGGGAGAGGAGGGACGGCTTGTGCGGGTCGCGCGCGATGTCGGCTGTCGGCGTGTCTTGGTCTGAGACGGCCTGTCGTCCGAGCGAAGGCGAGACGCCGAGGAGGAAGCCAAAGGTGACAATGGAGGCGGAGAAGATGACGAGCTTGCTGGGGGCCTTTTTGGCGACGAAGGAGGAGACGGCGATGGTCAGGGGCAGTTGAAGACCGCGGGCGATCTGGAAGAAGGACGCTTCGACGTCGCGGAGGCAGAGGGTGTTGAAGACGAGGCCGACGATGTTGACGGAGACCACAGGGAACAGCTTCTTTGCGGTCGGCAGATCGAGGTGGGGGAGGTCTATCCGAGGAGTGGCAAACGCGCCAAGGTGAAGGAGGATGACGGCGATTAGAAGCTGGTTGAGGAGGAAGAGGAGGGGCAGGGAGGGCGCGGTTTGGAGGACGGCCTTGTTACTGTGTTGTCTGTCAGATTAGAGGATGCAATGTGAACGCAGGTCTTACACAAAGACCATCTACAAGCAGGTTAAACATTGCTAGTTACTGATACCACTGGTACTTACGACGAGGGCGGCGCCCATGTAAAAGGAGACGACGCCGGCGACCTTGAGGGGATGGGCAGCATCTTGCTTGGAGGACATGTTCGTCGGTCAGGCTGAGACTAGCTCGAGGCAAAGTAAATATGGAGCGAGTCGGAGGGCAGACCCGGAGGCCGGCCACGGACTGGCTGAACAGCAGCCATGGAAAGCCCGAGTCTGCTGCTCGCAGCTGTCATCGCAGACGCGGTCTTCGATAGCGTGAGAATGCACCTGGGCTAATGGACATTTACGTAAGGATCTGAGATGAGATGCGACGGCGCCCAATCAGTGGCGCGGACGTCATCGTGTGACGGTCACCCGCTCGGACAATGGACGCTCTCCTCGCCGATGAAATGTGTTTTCCTGCGTTCATCTCATTTTATTCTTGTCAAATTGTCACAGGTCCTGACATGGCACCTGCCTTTCCCTGCAAGCCTCGCCCATCCGTACGCTACTACTACCCGTCCCTCCCACCCCGCCCATTCCCCCGCCGTAATGACCCCCTCAGAATACAAGTACCACCACGTCCGCTCAGACTCGGGCTCTGCGCTGCCCTTTCTCCCCGACGACCACAAGCTACGCCCCTACCGCGACTCTGAAGAGTCCGACATCGAGTCCCCGCTAACGCCCACCTTCCCCCGCCACTCCTTCTCTTCCTCCTCGTCTTCCCTTAATAATCTATTCACAAAACGCAGACGATGGCTCTTTGTCACATGCGCCTTCCTCTCCGTCGCATCCATAACCGTGCTCTCCATCCTCCTCGTCCTCACAAATAAAGAGCCCGCACCCAGCGTAGTCGACGAATCCGAGAATCTTCCCCAGATCGACCTGTCGCAATGCGCGCAGCCGCCCCAACCGCAAGTCGTCCCTCCATGGGACAAGAGCACCGTCCTGCTTGGCGCCCCGACCAAGAGCTTTAGAGGCACGTCTCCACCGCTTTATTAATTAAACCTTCAACCCTAACGCAGATTGTGTGCTGCAGATAATCTGCGACCGGACAAACAGTACATTACCTCCTGGTGGTCTGCCGGCTGGACGAACGATGTCATGACCGCCGTACGTGCTCCTCCCCGCCACTCTTGGTCCCACTAACCTCGTATGACCAGGCGAACCTAATTTACCTGGGCTTGATTACTGGCCGCACCCCCATCATCCCCCCGTTCACCCCCTCCCACATCGGCGGCGACGTCCCGCCCATCCCCTTCGGCGAGGTCTTCAACGTCTCCCGCCTCGCGCAGGCCCTCGGCAGGCCCGTGCTCGAATGGCACGACGTCAAGGAGATCAGGAACAACTCCGAGCTGGGGTGGAGTCTGCCCTCTGTCCCGGCAGAGGGTGAGGAGCCGCAGACGAACGTGACGACGTGGGAGGTGCAGCAGGACGTGGTCGGGTGCTGGAATACGTGGGAGAGCGTGCAGTACAACGAGCACTTTCCCCGGAGGAGCTCCGTCCCGCACTGGCTGGGCCTAGGTATGATTCCCCGCTCCTCTCTCTGCGCTGTGGCGAGTTAACCCCTGCCCAGACATATCCTACACGCGCCTGCCCGCCTCAATCAAGCTCATCCCGAACTTCGTTCACGACATGCACACCACGTTTTGGGCGCTCGCGCAGTACGCGTTCCCGCAAGGGCGCGCCGAGGCTCTCAGTCGTATGCCCGAGGACGGCGGTGAGCTGATCAGGCCTGCCGATGCGAGCGGGCAGAGACTCGAGCCGGACGAGCAGATGATGTGCTTGGATTACCTGTACTACGTTTCGGCACGCACTGTGAGCAGCGACTTTTGTATGTCTAACAACAGACTAGCTCTGACGAGAGTCGCAGCCGTTCGAGTTTGAGAAGGATTACAGCCCGGCGTGGCGAGAGGTCGCGACGCATATGCATTGGACGGATCGGTTACAGGAGATCACGAACGGATTTATTCGCAAGGCGTTTGAGCTGCCCGAAGGCGCTGACATCCCTCCCGTGCGTACCCCTCCCGATCACATTCTACTGCCTATACTCACCTCTATTTCTCCCCCCCCCCCC
>NW_006920410.1:1497715-1532869 GCF_000344685.1 Gloeophyllum trabeum ATCC 11539 | reverse complement strand
ACATTCTACTGCCTATACTCACCTCTACTTCTCCCCCCCCCCCCCCACGTACATCGCCATCCACGTCCGCCACGGCGACTTCCGCGTGTACTGCAACCCGCCGCCGACCTCCGCGCTCGACCCCTCCTGCTTCGCCCCGCTCACCGCGCTCCGCACGCGCGTGTGGGAGATCCAAGCGGACCTCCTCGCGTCGCGCAACATCTCCGTGCCCGCCGCGCACGTGCTCATGACGTCGGACGAGCAGGACGCGGCGTGGTGGGCGCAGGTGCGCGCGATGGGCTGGCGGTGGATCGACCACGGCGCGGAGGAGACGGCGGCGAGGCTGGGGCGGTGGTACCCCGTGCTCGTGGATGCGGTCGTGCAGAGCGGGGGCGTGGGGTTTGTGGGCACGGATCGGAGCACGATGAGTTTGATGGCGCAGAGGCGGGTGGAGGATTGGCAGGGGGGCGTGACGAGGACGGTGAAGTGGGGGAGTGTGGATGCGGATGCGCATTAGGCAGGAGGGGGAGGGGAGGATCTAGGGGGGTTGCTGGGATTGGAATTTAAGGACTTTTTGGACTTGCTTGACGAACTGGACTCTAACTGAACTAACGTGTGGACCTTGGGACGTAGAGCATAATTCTGTCCTGTTCACGAAAGCGCTTGCGCATGTATATACGCCTTATAGTTATGAATAACGATGCTTGTATAGGAGGTCTAGACGGGCAGACTTGCTGCAATTTGGTGCAAAGCGCCTGCACAACTTGATCCAGGTACGGAGCAAGCCGAGAGCCACATACTTGTGGCAGACCCCGATCCTTGAATGTCTCCTTATGCAGTACGTCTCGAGCTCGTCGACGCCGGTCGCAGCCAACGGCAGCTTCTCTGGTACGTACGGTGAGGGGGTTCTCGCATTGGCCCTGAACAAGTGCATACTAAAGATGTCTCATTCCTGCCGGAGCGGGAGGTACGCTTATTTTGGACTGGACTCTGTCGAAATTAGTGCCTCGTCTTCGAGGCTGTTTAACCATCGTTACTCGGATTCCTCGGGTTAGGATCTAGCCTGGTTCCTATTGAGATTGGTGCCTACCACCGGAGCCTAAGCACTTACTCCTATCTCGCTTCCGGCCAATAGCGATCGAGCTCGAGAACACAAACTTGCAAGGAGGCCGAGACATGCGGACCCGGACCTGGAATGAACGTCGATCGCTCTCCTGGTTGCTGTGCAGGTACTTACAGGTACCTGGATCGAGAGCTGGGAGCCGACTTTGGCTGTTGCTGTGGGCGCCGTTGGACGCGATATGAAGAACAGGCCGAGTATTCGTTTCCTCCGTCCTCCGGATTTTGGTCGTCTCTCCAGGCTCTTGTTCACTTGCCATCATGCCGTCTGGTCTTCCTACCCCGCCCTTGTCCAACGCCGCGCAGGCATCAGACTCGTATTATGAGAGTTACTTCTCTTCCGCGCATGCTACGAGGGACAGAACTTGTGTCTGTCCCAGCGTGAAGTATGAACGAAAGCTGGGGGACAGCGAGCTGGCGTTCTACTTTCCTTCACGCCGGAGCGGCGTGAATGACATGTAAGTCGGTTACCAAGAATCCTGCCAGTTCATGCATTTCTGATGATTGTATGCTAGGTATGTCGCCCTTGGATTCCGCGCCGTCGAGCGGGTTATGCGCCGTTCGAGACTGCGCGTCGCATGGGCGATTCTGCGGCTGAGACATCCCCTCCTGGCGTCTGCAGTGGAGATGCTCAGTTACGACGACGTTCGGTTCACGTACGCTCAGTCGCTCTCTGGAAATGCAGCACTTTGACGAAAAGACCCATTAGATATACCGCGCCCAAGTCCCCCGATGAAGCTCTCATGGATGCAAGCAGTAACATAGAATACTGCACCCGGAGTAAAGATGGTACGTCTGCTCCCGTCGCGAAGAAGCGTGAATAACGCATCTTGCAGAACTCATCGAGAGATATGTGAACGGACCCCGCACTTTATCGGACTCACGTCTATCATGCCTCATCATCTCGCAACCGGGAGTGGGGGCGACTTCCCTCCCCACTCCGCCGTTGACACCGACGTGCTCTTCCAACCCTTCCAAAACTGATTTATCCGCTGAGGAGATGTACGATTACGAACTCCTCCTGGGTGCGACGCACTTCATTGGCGACGGCATGTCCGTCATTGATCTGTGCAAGTCGCTGTTTGATATTCTCGGGAGCGAAAAGACCACTTGTCAGCTTGAGGGGGTGTTGCGTGACGAATGGCACGCGAGGTTCTGCGAGTCCCGGCATCTCGTGAGTGACTTCAAGTACTCACCCACGACCCTGGTGTCTGACAATGTCGTGAAGGACGTCCTTCCCGTATGTGTAGAAGACAGGTTACCAAGCGCGTCGAGTAAATTTCACCGCGTCGCGGCAAAGGTCGACTACCTCAATAATCAGCGTAAAGACGTCGGCGGCCAGGTGTTTCCCCGGCGGCTGAGCAAGAAACGGCGTATCGCCAGCCGATGTGTACCGTTTGACGAAGAGAAGACCAAGCAGATGATGGCGAAATGCAAGGCCCAAGGAGTATCAGTTTCGTTCGTCATGTTCGCACTTTGCAACATGGCGTGGGCGAGAACACGACCAGATAATAGGCATCTACCGATGTAAGTGGGAAGTCATCGGGTCAGTATCGGAGTGCTGACAGTGCCGTTTAGGATGGTCTACTCTGCTATGAGTCTCCGTCCTTATCTCAAGCCCGCCCAAGCGGATGTGTCCGACCTCTTTTTGGCCGTTGGATACTTCAATGTCATCCTTCCCTGCTTCATCCCTGCAAACTGCGATCAATCAAGGCTATTCTGGCATCGCGCTAGAACTGCTAGAGATCAATGCGTCCGGACGGTCAAACACCCTATGCGAAGCTCTCGATCGCGCGAACTGGCGCGCAAGAGGGCGGACTTAGCTCGTGCATGGGCCATTGCAGAGGACACAAGACATGATCCCTCCTCTGACAGACGAGACCCGCCAGCTGTCCCGAGTGCGCAACCGGATGCTCCTCGAGCATTACTCGGGATCTCTCTGCTTGGCAACTTGAATTCATTCAAGGACCACGCGAAGGCGCCGCTGTTCGACCTCCGGATGCTGACGCCTGGGGTGCGCCAGCGTTCTGGGGGGATGCTCCTCTTCTCCCATACCTTTGCGGACAAGTTATGGATAACGATGAACTGGGATAAGCTCGGCTATGACCCTGAGGTTGTCGATACCTTCTGGAAGGGGGTGTTGAGTGGCATAGATGACTTTCTATGCTAGCATGTGTAAGAGTTATGACTTGGTTTCTTTGGGATTTTGTGGGGAGGGCATTGCTCTGTGTTGCATTGTGATCTGCTTATCCTTTCAACTCTTGGTGTAAAATAGGGTACGTGCCTAATCGAGTGTACAATAATGTACAACATACGCATCTGGACATCTTCACATCGTGACAATTACAGCCGGCGTCATTGGTGAGGTTAATCCCGAACTACCTTCTCAGCCTTGCTCAGCCAGTCATCATGCATGCTCAATCAGTCTTCCCTCTAGCACTTGACCATGAGCTATCCATGGCTGCCACTGGAAATCTACGCCCACATTCTTAAACTACTAGAGCCTTCATCGGACTCCGATGTGAGTGTAAAGACCCTGGTCCGCTGCTCTGAAGCCAATTCGACCCTACGAAATGCCGCTATCCTCCCTGCCCTATGGGAGCCACACTACCGGCTGCGATACAGTAACAGTGACCCTGAACATGAAGAATCCAGAAAGCAGAAATACCATGCCAACTGGAGGTTGATGTACGCCGAAAGGAGCCGCCTGGACGCGAGGGCGTTGGATATCTTGCAATCCATGATGGCTGAGCCACGGGGGAGGCTGCTACTGGCCAGAGATGTCGCTCACGGCCTCTCGTTCGACGTATGGCGTGTCCTAGAGCTGCTGACCCGAGGTCCCATCCCGCGCTGCTTCCTAGACGAGTCTGCTCAACATGAACAGGATGTTAACAAGCCAATTCCCCCGCACGCAATTACGAGGAAGTTCTGGGCCAAAGCTATGCTCGGTGTTATCGCTAGGCGGAACGCAATACGTACGTGGGGGCGTCTTCATCAGCCGGGCCACGATGTCACTTTTGAGGAGGCTCTATCGGGCTTGTCGGCTTTCTTCTGCGTCTCGCCGTATCAGGTGCGCTTGTAGTGTATTCGGCACCTGGATGCATCAGCCCATTATGCTTTAAAGATATCGCACCAGCTGGACGAGCTTGCATCTCAATGTAGGGCTTACCTGTCAAACGGTAAATTCCCCATAGATACCAGCGTTCATGACGATGTTGTGAGCGTGAGTGTTAGGATATGTGAGTTCCTCCGATCCTTAGGCTTCAGAGCCGCCGAATGTAAGTATCTTCGCTATCGGTATCACTGCATCCGCAGCTGATCCGCTATGTGTTAAGCAAGCAGATTCCATAACTTATTCAATCACTTCCCTCACCGCGTCCTCAGCACGAACAAGCAGACCTTACCCATGTCTTTGGTGTGGTTGTTCGTTGCAATAGCCAAGAGGCTTGGTTTACAAGCGTCACCGGTAGATTTTCCCGGCAGAGTCCTTGCTCATGTCGCCGTGACAAACCCAGACCAGGAGGATGTTTTACTAGACGTCTATGGTTCAGAGGTTAGAGCGGTGCTATCTGCCTCGGAGGATATACCTAGAATGCTGTCGGTTGCTGGTTTCCACCAGCTGCAAGTGAGCCCTCGCAGCATTCCGACCGGTCCCAGCCCCGCGGGTCCCATGCTCCTTCGCGCAGCCCGCAATATTGTAGGCTCTTTCCACATCATGACGCAGGCAGAGTTCGACGAGATATCTCAAACGGATTACGAAAGCGCCAGTTATGCTGCACTGTGTGCTGACTTGGTTATGACGAACAATGGTCGTGCCCTCACGCACTTGGTGGACCCAGACTGGCCCACAAGGCTGGATGTTGCACCGGTATTATTGGATTCTGTTGCTCCGCTACTTTCGACTATGAATCGGAGCCTTCTGGAGAGACGTTGCCGAGAACTCTTGAATGATGATGAAATACCGAGGGGCCCATCTTTGCATCATGAATCCGCGAAGGGCGTGAAATACTTCGTAGGGCTCTTCTTCACCCATGTCGCATACGCATATGTTGGGTGCGTCGTAGGCTGGGAGGTGCGTTCTCCGAATTTATGTTCGTTCATCGCAGATATCTTACCGTATCGTACTGCAGCCAACTTGTATGGCAACTGAAGAGTGGATAGTGCGTATGGGTGTAGACAACCTTTCTGGCGGAAGGCATCAGCCGTTCTACAAGGTCATTACATTGACGGGGTCGCCAAGATGTGAGTATTCCACCGCTTCGCTTCCTGCATATCTGACGTATCCGCGAAGACGTCGCAGAACAGAACATCGTTCCCATGGATCCTACTCCTCCAGATTTACCGAGCAGGTTCTATAACAAGCATCAAACGGTAGGGATGTTTTTTCACGACGCTGACGTGATGGAAGGGCGGCGCGGGAGGATGCTGTTGAGCCAGGAAATGATGTCTCAGTATCCCGAGGATGATGCTGTTGGGCAACGATGGGTAGAGACGGGAGATCTTTACTTACTGTAGTGAATGACACGCGAAGTCGATGTATCTGTACAAGTTGATCCGTGTAGCATTGCAATAATCTGCCACATCCTGACTTGGCGGGATCCATAATGTGACCCGTGACATGTGACTGACGCGCAGGCTTGACTTTCGTCGCAGATGTAC
The DNA here is from genome assembly GCF_000344685.1 of Gloeophyllum trabeum ATCC 11539. Lineage (NCBI taxonomy): Eukaryota > Fungi > Basidiomycota > Agaricomycetes > Gloeophyllales > Gloeophyllaceae > Gloeophyllum > Gloeophyllum trabeum. The sequence goes on along the minus strand of NW_006920410.1, from coordinate 1,527,112 downwards.
ACCAATCGGCCCAACGCGCACACGCCTGCCTACACCGCGCATTACTCTACAAACCGGCCAGGCCCCAACGTCACAGATGATTATGAACGTGAGTTTCCCCTCAATTCTACTAAACTGTCAGCTTATGTGCGCTCAGGCTGGTACACCGAGGCCACGCCGAACAACCGGATGCTACTATCCCTGCGTTCTGGTATCGACTCGGAAATATCCTGGGCCCTAGATCGTCTATGCAGACTCTGCAACAATGAGCAATTCATGCTCAGGTCAATACCTGGCCTTATGGATGCCCTGTTTGAGTGGCCGGAGTGGTATCTCGAGCAGTGTGAGGAGGACAAGACCCAGTACGCATGTTTATTCTCGGCTCCCCGGGAGACCCAGCGCAAGAGACGGCATGGCTTGGAAGCCCTGTTCATCTTGAGAAATTCTGCTATCAATGAGCCCAATGCTGTCGAGCTAGCCAATTACCCCCAAACCCTACCGATGTTGTTGCAAATACTCCAGAAGGTCCGTCCGAACACGGATTCCAATACGGAGTTCCTGCTTAACGCTATCGAAATACTTCAAATGATTGCTGTGGATTTGACCTTTCCTACTATGTCCCCCGCGGGGTCGAACCCCATCCCTGCATTAGAGCGCATAATTGGGCATTCTACCAACCGCTCGTTGGTCATCGCGTCCATGGTCACCTTGAACCATCTATTATCCAACCCTCGGAACTCGTCCTATTTATCTCCCGAATCGCCTGCACTAGGCGCTTCTCTGCAATACCTCTCGTTGTTCGTGGATAGACCTCTCGTGGATGCCTCGCTGAATTATTTATACACCCACCTGTCGCACTACTCGATGGCCAAGGCATTCTTGCTTCATCGTGATATGCCGAGCACGCTCAACTTGCTTGTGAGCCTGCTGTTGCATGAACAAGTGGAGGAAACAGTATCCTTGGACATTAGCCCGCCAGTTGCGACGATACCGACTACAGCGGTAGCACAACGCGATCATGAACTCACACAGGAAGAACTGGAGAGTCTCGTTTCTTTGCCGGAGCCTAACCGATGTTACGAATGGTGTGTTTTGCGTATCTCCAATCGAGCCTTGCTGAGCAATTGATAGGATGAGGACGATGTTCGTGCCGAAACAGGAGGGTGAACTGACCCAGGTCGAATTTTGGAACCTCTACAAAGACCAGTTTTCACGCTTCGCAGACCGATATCCACTCCTGGTTGCTTCGGACGTGATTAAGAATGTGAACATCGTCTTCCAGACAGCGCAAGCTATGGTTCTACCCGGACCTCCACAAAAGTTCGTTGTAAGGGGCGTTGATAGGAGGAAGGATAGCACGGCTAGCGAAAGGTTCAAGTGTCATTGGAACCGTTCCCAATGCGCTGCGTCTCCTTTCAATTCACCCAGTGAGCTCTACGAGCATCTCTTAGCGCAGCATATACAGACATACGAAAGCTCCGAGATGCCTTGCTTATGGTCCACTTGCTCCGCTGGACCGATGCCGAAGCCTGCCCTCCGTTCGCATGTGCTAACACATTTGCCCGGATCTCAGGCCCCAAAGAAACATCCTTCGCGGACGAATGAGATTACTCTACCATCACAGGATTATCCTTATCCTCAGGCCGATCCTACCACTCGCCCGCCACCACCATTACGGAAGGCGGTGGTCACCTACCAACGGCCCGTAGCAGATGCACCGTCAACGTCGCTGACTGCGTTGCTTTGTCTCCGGGTCCTGTTCAGGGCCTCTTTTGCTTCCACTGACGCTGCACCCCGGGTGGATGCGGACCACTTTGGCTTCCCCGGTATTGTGGAAGATGTTTCAGAGCAGGACCAGGCGGACGCTGGGATACAGGCTGCCGACGAGAGCGGACAGGAAGGTGAAAAAAGAGGCCGTAAGGCATTTGTCCGAGTACGGAAGATGATGCAGAGTGTACGGTTACGCGACGAGACGCTTATGGGTTGGATAGCGGAGATGGTGGATGCTGGCCTGTCAGGGACGTACTGAGATACTCATAAGTATTCTTGTGTCTGTATTATTAGCACGGTTTGTATCGCATCGACACTTGTTTCCCGCCTTTTTTTCCGCAGCGCCCGTTCATGCGCTCCTAATCCTACCGCAATCCACCCTGTTTCTCGTATCTGTGGTGCGTGCGTGCGGGTGCTGCAGTTGCAGAACTAGGGTTTCCACTCATCCTCAAGGCGGCGTAGCCTGATGACATTAGCTTGACATGGCAGCTCGCGATCGACGCAATACCTTGCAGTCGCAGTTGGCTCCCAGGTTCATTTCTGTGTATACTAAGCTCCTCAAGGTAAGACGTACGCATTCTTACATGTCTTTATTTTTCATTGCGCTGATCCAAGCGCAAATCCAGGGAGTTGCGCCCAGTACAATCAGCCCAAATGTCGAACACGAGAGGTTCTGGTCCGAATTGCTCACGTTGCAAGTGGACCGCGAGTTCCTTCTCCAGCAGATTAATGCGTTGCACAAAGAAGATTGTATGGGAAGACTGAAGGTAGGTGATTCTCTGGTTCAGTCCTATCGCTATGACTGAAGGCTATTGTAGTAGTCTCCTCTCAATACGCTCTTTAGGGAATGCGTCGCCTTTGCGCGGAAGGCAGCATATGATGACCCGAAGAAATCCAATTCTATCGAGACAATTTCGATACTATCCCGGTGTATACTCCGCAAGGATCTCACAGGCTGGGAAGTGATGGAAGTATTTGCCGGTGGAGTCCATGCAAGTGACCAGTTTTTCATGGTACGCGTACTTTTTGTACCCAGGATCTCATGATGTGACATACGGCTTTAGGATATGGTCGAACTAATAAGAGAACTACTCAGTGATGAGGCAGCACCTGGTAGGTGACTCGTTCATGGTGGAAAGGACACCACTCAAGCCTATTGTAGTCTCCATACGACATCAGACTTTGCAGTTGGGCGTCATCTTTATGTGCGGCGTCGGTCAGCTCAGTCCTGGCGCTTACTTTCTGCGACGCGATCTCTTCCCATCAATATGTGATGTGAGTAGTCTATGATGTCTCTGGGAAACGCTCTCTCAGCTGTTCATTAATATAATGGTTGGGTTGGTGCAGTTCGTGAAGCACCGGAATACCAGACAATATGCTTTCGAAGCTGCACTATTCCTCTGTCTGCTAGCCAACTTCCACAGATCGGATTCGGCAAAGCTCAATCCATATGTGCACCACATACATGAGACAGTTGATGTGGATGCCATGCGCACTATCTCGATAGCATGCAAATTTGCAGTTGTGACAAGCGTTAAGTATGTTAGTATTCTAATGTTATCGCCAGCCACACGGCTCAGTTGTCAACAGGGCATACTGGAGTATATCAGATGACTCAGAGCCTACCTTTATGAGCGCCGTAGGGACATTGGTGACTAGCCTTCGTCCAGATCGGGCGTTCTCATCGAAGCCAGTCGATCCTCCTCGTGAACTTTTCAAAGACCAGTACGTCCTCTCGGTGCTTCCCGGGCTGTGCTTTATCACTGAGCGCTTCAAGGCCGATAGAAGCGACCCTCGCCTTGTTGCCTGTGTACGAATTCCTGCACTCCAACCAAGTATTTGCTTCCTTGCTGTTGGAGGAGCTGCACATGCCGTCGGAGAAAGCGACGTCCCCGACTGTGACCTCCCCTCTGCTATTGATATTACTGACATTATCATCCTATTTATTGACTCATGCGACATCTTCCAGCACTCCTCGTTCTGCTGCCTACGGAACCATGGCCTTACATCTCTTGAATGTTATGATGGACAACGACGCGATCTTTCGAGCATTCTGCGAGCCACACAAGATTAATATAAGGATATGTCGTCAAGTGAGCGAGTGACAATCTGAGTAATCATTTCTGGATTTCTCAACTTGCTGGCAGAGACTGCCTGTGCTTCCAGCGCAATCCCCGCCACGAGCCCCGCTTTGCGCAGTGCTAGATTGCTGCGTCCTATGGTTACGCCACAATTTACATAAGAAGCTTCAGACGAGCTCGTACATGTACAGTCTATGCGCCCATACAAGTCAGACACGGGACTGATTCCGACATAGCATCTGCGTCAGGATATGCTACAGAACTCTGTGGATGTTACGGAGAGACGGCGTACGCATAGGTGCGTGAGATTGAATCGGATTGGCACAACATGGGACCTCAAGTGTCACGCAAAGATTATCACTGGCAGGAGCTCTGGAGGGCCGTCATCGGACTACTAGACTTCCTGACTCGGAGCGACATCACAACGACGGGCGGTAGCCTTTTTCAATTGCAGCACGAGGTAACCTCCAACACGTACATTTGCCGCTTTAGCCCAGTATTGACGAGTGTCTCCAGACCTTACTTTTAGTAGATTTCGTACTATGTAATTGTGAAGCGCTGCTGCCATCCCCACCAGCCATCCATGAATGCATTGTGGGTCTGCCTCATTTTGCTTTCTTCGGAAGAAGATACTCAACGACGTACAGTACGAACTTGTTCGCTCCATCTCGACTTTGAAGAAGCAAAATGTGCAGCCAGACACTGCGTCCGCGTCAAGACCGATGCATGGACGTCACAGACAGTCATCTGGCTCGGAGGAGGCCTACGACCCATTGGCACATGTACTTCGCACCGTAGCTTTCTACGAAGAAAAGGTCCATAGTGCAAACGCCCGCTCAGCGAAAGAGGCTATGCGTATACTTGCGAAACACGTAGACAGTGAGGGCGTGCTGGGCTCACAAGATGCTGGCCAGTTCGCTGAACCTTGGTGAGTACGGGACTTCTGGGTAAATGGAGCGACTCATAGAGCGAGGCATCAGGATACGGAATGAAGACCTCTCAGGATTCGCGAAATATGCGGCGATAGACGGCCTTTCGCTCATGCCCTAGGCAGAATTTTGTAGTGGTGTAGAATTATTACTACGGGTTCATGTAGGAGCCTGATGAGCTGCGAAATTCAGCATACCGCCGCGTTAAGCTTGACCGTACTTGAGTACACGTACTGTATAGCGAGTACTATCATTTGGGTAGTTTTGCAAAATTTGCAAAACTACCGCAGCCCCTAGAGAGAGCTCTATACCAAATTAAAAAATTCAGAGACTTTTTAGGCATGTAGAGATAGACTAGTAGATACCCTCTGTCAAGTTGGTTTAGGGAAATATCGAGTGGTCATGGAGAGGGAGGAAGAGGAGGATGTTTGCAACCGCCTACAGACCGTGTGAAACCTAGATCTGGTACTCATTCCATGGTTTTTTGCCGGGATTTTGTTGGGACTATACTGGTGTACCATACATTGAGCTACTCAAGCAGCCCGATTGTGAAGAGAGGATGTAGCTATAGCGATGCTGTTTTGCAAAACTTCGAGAGGAGGATCGTGACAAAAACGTGATGGATCTCGCGGGGATGTCACGCGTGACAAACTTTTGCAAAACCCCCTGCACACCGCGGCATCTGTCCAGCATCCTCTACACCACGTATTAAAATACAAAGAAATCACATTCGGGTACATAGAAGGGTGCTACACGATGCCATGAAAAAACTCTGACGCAAGAGCCAGCGAACTGAGCGCAACACGTCGATTTACAGAGAGTTTTGCAAAACTACCCAAATGATAGTAAGTACGCCCACTGGCTCGGACCTGGACGCGACGCGCGGAATCCCGAGTCGACGCGGTGGTGAAAAACTTTTTCATTGCATCGGAAGTGTCCGCTTATGCGATGCCCCAGTTTGGAAATTAGACAGGATAGGGTCTGTGTCGCAAGACCCTGCCCATCGCGGTGCAAGCTGTTACTGAAGCAAAATCGACAAGGGGAACTGGTTTACGTCTCCTATTTTGATTGGGTGCTTCCGTGTATTCAACAGTCTTTCCCTGGTATCAATACGAGGATAGGAAGTGCGGGAGGCGTCTTTCAGCCACCGCCATAGATGAACGGGGTTCCGAGTAACATCAGATAGATGGAGGGCATTATATGTATTACGTCTCGTTATAAAAGCGCTTGCGAGTTGTTGACTATCTTGACCGTAACGATGAGTGCGAGACTCGATAAGCTCGTCGGCGGCGATCTACTCGGTGAATGGCTCGGTGAATGAATATCTCCAACATAATATAGGCCTTGGCCTGTGTGAGGCGATCTGCAGGTCTCCTTTTCCACCCTATCCTCGTCGCGGAGGCTAGCTCAGCCTAGGGGTTGGTAAGCATGAACCGTCCTGGCCATCTTCTCCGGAAACGCTTCTTCGGTTATGGTGGAGTTCGCAATCGCTCGTTGTTGAAGTTGGTTGCTCGGAGGACGTTGGCGACGCAGGCCGACACGGACGTCTTTGCCCCTCTTGATACCTTCCCCGACCGTCACATCGGTCCTGACCGCAATGAGACGTCTTACATGCTCTCGAAGCTGGGCTATGACTCCATGGAAGCATTCGTTGCTGCAACTGTACCACAGAAGATCCGTGTGTCGTCTTCCTCAGTAAGCGACGCGTCTATACCGGCGCTGAGCGAGGGTGAATTGCACGCACGCGCAAGGGAATTGGCCAACGCGAACGCGCCCTTTAGAAGCTACATAGGTATGGGTTATCACAATGCTGTTGTACCCCCCGTCATCCTGCGGAATGTGAGTCAGAACGTCGCCTGTTCAAGGTACTTCAGGGTCTAAGATGCCTCTCAGATTATTGAAAATCCCGCCTGGTATACGCCATACACGCCGTATCAACCTGAGATTGCTCAAGGTGCGTAATAGAATACATGCATCGTGCCAGGAAACTGATTCTCGACTTTTAGGACGGCTTGAATCACTCGTTAACTTCCAGACTATGGTCATGTCTTTAACGTCTATGGATATTGCGAACGCGTCATTACTGGATGAAGCAACAGCCGCCGCCGAAGGCATGGTAATGGCTTACGCGCACTGTGGTCAGAAGAAGCGGACCTTTTTCGTGGACAAAGGCATATCTCCTCAAACCCTGTCTGTCCTGCGTACTCGTGCTAAGGGCTTCGGAATTGATCTGGTAATCGGTGATGCTCTCAAGGGCGTACAGGAACACATTTCCACAGGAAAGCTCTGTGGTGTCCTTGTGCAATATCCGGACGTAGATGGCTATGTTCGGGATTATGGAATGTTGACCGAGACTGTGCACAAAGAAGGAGCGTTGGTCCTCTGTGCCACCGATCTCCTAGCGCTCACTATGCTGAAGCCACCAGGTGAATGGGGCGCGGACATAGTCTTTGGTAATTCCGCCCGGTTTGGTGTTCCTGCGGGTTATGGAGGACCGCATGCGGCCTTCTTTGCGTGCAGCGATGCTTTGAAGCGAAAGATGCCCGGCCGTCTGATTGGAAGAAGTCGAGATACTATGGGACGACCCGCCTATCGGCTTGCTTTGCAGAGTACGTGTTTCTTCAACTAAGTGTGAGACCTGAGATCTGAGATGCTTCTTGGTAGCTCGCGAACAGCATATCCGTCGTGAAAAGGCTACCAGTAACATCTGCACAAGTCAAGCCCTGCTTGCTAACATGGCGGCTATGTACGCTGTCTACCATGGTCCTGTTGGCCTGCGACGTATCGCGAACAAAGTCCACCGTTTCACTCAGATTCTCAAGTCGTCGGTCGAGAGTGTCGGTTTCAAGGTCGTCAATGAAGGCTTTTTCGACACCCTGACAGTCAACGTAGCACCTTTGGACGGTGTCAGTGCGGATGCCGTCCACAATGCAGCGCTGGCTGCCGGTATCAACCTGCGTCAGGTGGATGCCGCACATGTCGGTATAACCTTGGATGAAAGCGTTACCCCTCGGGATCTTGTCGACATCATCAACGTGTTCAGGACCTCTGCATCTTCTCCCGTTCTCACTGTGACAGATCTGACGGTCCCTGCTGAATTGTCTGTTCCTGCCGCTTTGCAGCGTAACTCCAAATTCCTGCCCCATCCTATCTTTAACCAGCACCACTCTGAGACGGAGATGCTTCGCTACATCCATCACCTGCAGGGCAAGGATCTTTCATTGGTTCATGCCATGATCCCCCTTGGTAGCTGCACGATGAAGTTGAACAGCACAAGCAGCATGATTCCCTTGACATGGCCGCAGTTTAGTGCCGTCCATCCCTTTGCCCCTAAGGATCAGGTCAAAGGATATCTGCAGATTATCAAGGTATGACAATAGCGCCGCTGGAGGGACGCATTACTAAGAGAAAGTACGTGTAGGAATTGGAAGATGACCTCTGCAAGATCACCGGTTTCCACGCTTGTACATTGCAACCAAATTCTGGTGCAGCTGGGGAATATACTGGACTGTCTGTCATACGTGCCTATCAAGAATCCATCGGCCAGGGCCATCGAAACATTTGTCTGATCCCCGTCAGTGCGCATGGTACTAACCCGGCCGTAAGTATAGTTTTCTGCATTCTTCCCGTTCCGAGATTCAGGCGTTCGTTTAGTCCGCTGTGATGGCTGGTCTCAAGGTAGTACCGGTGAAGACTCTTCAAGACGGCAGTCTTGATTTAGAGGACCTGAAGACCAAAGCGGAGAAACACAAAGATAACCTCGCGGCTTTCATGGTAATAGTCCTCATGCGGGAATGCGAGCTGGACTGATTGGAACGCACAGATCACTTATCCATCCACATTCGGTGTCTTCGAGGCCGGCGTCCAAGACGTAGGCTGTCTTGCTTGTTGTCCGTAGCAATAGGGCTGAATCCTTGCCACAGGCTTGCAGAATCATCCATGAGAATGGTGGACAAGTATATCTAGATGGTATGCACCTGGTTGCACTCATGGTATTGCAGAGAACCGAGCTCACACCATGCAGGTGCTAATCTCAATGCCCAAGTCGGTCTGACTGATCCAGCTACGTGCGGAGGTGATGTCTGCCACTTGAACTTACACAAGACGTTCGCGATGTATGTGTCTTTTTGTCATATCATGCACTCGCCTGATTAAGTCTCGGACAGTCCCCATGGCGGTGGAGGACCTGGTGTTGGGTGCGTATCAACATGGAGTCCCTGTGATGGTCTCTGACGTCCAGACAGACCTATCTGTGTCGCTGAGCATCTTGCGCCTTTCTTACCTGGCCATCCTGTTGTGGCCACGGGTGGTGACCAAGCTATCGAGGCCGTGGCCGCAGCGCAGTTTGGTAGTGCATCGATATTGATAATCTCTTGGGCTTACATCAAGATGCTCGGTGGAGATGGCCTTTCCCACTCGTCCAAGATAGCCCTGCTGAACGCAAACTACATGGCTCATCGACTGTCGGGCTATTATAATCTTCGGTATAAGAATCATAATGGCCGGGTTGCCCATGAACTTCTCATCGACCTGGCGGAGTTCGACAAAGCCGCTGGACTGAAGGTTACGGATTTCGCAAAGCGTCTGCAGGACTACGGGTTCCACCCTCCGACCTGCTCGTGGCCGATCTCTACTTGCATGCTGATTGAACCGACTGAGTCTGAGACCCTGGAAGAACTAGACAGGCGCGCTTCTTTCGAGTCATCGTCGATGCCTCCCCGCCTTGACAATGTTTTCGTAGATTCTGCGATGCTTTGATCCAGATACACCAGGAAGCTCAAGATGTAATCGCGGGCAAGCAGCCGAAGGAGAACAATGTTCTGAAGAACGCCCCCCACCCACCTCAGGTTATCGCTTTACCCGAAACCGAATGGAATAGGCGCGTGCTCGAAACTGCCTTTATCAACAGTTCCAATTTTCTCACTTTACATATAGACCATATTCACGGATGACCGCTGCGTACCCCAAGCCTTGGTTATTAGAAAAGAAGTTCTGGCCAACGGTGTCTAGGATCGACGATGGTAGGTACAGATTACATGAACGTATTATCGTACTCTGATTTCGTCTTCTTACTAGCATACGGCGACTTGAACTTGATAGTAAGTCTTTACCTCTCACTCCAACTCATCTTGAACTTACCCCTGCCCCAGTGTGACTGCCCATCTGTCGAGGAGACAGCTGGTTCCTCATGAGCCAGATCATACGTTGTTGATGTTCTCAAGCTCCAGGCCAGAGTCATTTGCTTTACATAGATCACACCGCGATGCTCAACCACACGCGCATTTAGACTGTATCATTATGTCTTTGTCTAGCCACTGTAAACTACGTCTAATTCCGGATCTTCAACGTATCCGGTAATATTTTCCATAGTTTCGGGAGATGCAGCCGTATGAGGGACGCCGTTTTCTCGTACCGATCGTTTCTCTGTGCGCAAGCTAAGACAACGCGCGCGCTTTCGACGTCGGGAGTAACATCCTGCAGTGGATGGCCCATTTCGAGACACAGTAGCCTCATCGCTTCATCGAGCAGATCTTCTCGACAGAGACATTCCAGCCATGTATTCCAGTTCTTTTGATCCAGTCTGAAGCCAGAGGAGTGGACTTGAGCGTATATCTTCTGCGCGAGAGATGTTTCTCCTCTAGACTTGCAGGCGTCACCGATGATCCTGAGAGTGGTGTTGTCATATCGCCCACTCAGCTGAAGGCGAGCCCACACACGGTAGGCATCCCCCAGCGAACCCACTGCTATGTATGTCTCCATCAAGCGATTCCATAGGACCGTGCTCGGGGTAAAAGCAGGTTCCACCATGAGGAATTGATGAAGACGCCTAGCTGCAATGACAGCATCCTCGCGTATTTGGCCACGGGCAATAGCTCGGTGTTGAGACATAATAGGGATGTAGACGTCCTCAGTTACGGGACGTCTGTCTCGGCGCATGTCTCTGACAATCTGAAAGTACTGCTCCGGAACTAATGCACTTGTCTCCGCGCAAGGGGCTTTGCAAATCGCGCGCAGAAGTGTCATATACTCTTCCCCGCTGGGAGAAAGGTCAGGCCATTGATTCTTGACCCACTTGTATATTGCGAGGTTCCAATCAAAGGTCGTTGAAACCCGCCAAAGCAGGAGGATGATGGTGCACATAGTGGAGCTACTCGTGGTTACGTCGAACTTGCGCATGTCTTGGATCAAAGTTGTGGCGATAGGAAGGTACTTCGTTCTGTTGGACGATGCAAGCAGAGTACGCAGGAGAACGATGAAAATTCCAGGGTCAGGTTTCTCCACGGGTTGAGACTTGACGGAGTCCTCGTAAATGCGGAGTGCAGTGTCGATGATGCCGTCCTCGGGAGTCTGAAGAGGCCTCGAATAGACGCATACAGCTTCGATGAGAGCGACAGCTATGTCCTGGTCCACTTGTATTCCAGAAGCGCGGGCCTCAGAATAGATGGTCTCCGCCTGCTTAACCGTTCCGTCGCGTAGAGCGTTTCTAACCACCAAAGACCAACCCGAAGAAGTCGCAGTGACATCCATCTCTCTCTCCAGCTCCCGCAGCTCGCCGACAGAGGACGCGTCGCCTAACACTACATCCAATGTGCTTGGTTGCGGTCGGAAACCCCGAGTAGCGTACGTCTTGAACAGCTTGAGAGCTGCACGACGTCCGTACCTCATGCATTCTTCAGCCAACTTGTCGTTGTAGCGCTGGAACTTCAGGTACTGGAAGTGTTCGCGGACGAGAGCTGCGTGGGAGGACAAGTCCGGGCGACTCGAATAAGTCTTCCACAGTTTGGCGACTTCGGATTCTTCCTCTGGTAGATAATCCCTCCTCAACTCTTCTAGTAAAATCGAGAGGTCGCCGAGGGAGAGAACATCCTTGGCCAGGACACGTAGAATGACCGAAGCCATTTCAGGCAAAAGGTTATCGGGGTTTCTCGACGCTATCCGCCCTTTCCGTATTAGACCGATGGTTGGCAGAATGAGAGATGAAGTCCCTATCTGATCCAAATGATCGAGGAAGCTAAGCCACGCCTGGTCGCTCGGATAGAAGGGATCTTCATCCTCCACCATATTCCTTAACCAGTCGAACGCAACGTATGTGTGGCCATACTTCAAAAGCGTAGTGACAGCTTCATCATGCATGCCCCGCTGCACTCGAATGCCGTGCAAGACAGTCATATCGGAGAAGATATGCTTCGCGGTGTCGATGTCCTCCGTAGTTCCCGCAGTAAGGAGGATTCGAATACTGTGCATGAGCTGTTGCTCATTGAGATTGTAAGATGTGGTCGCCGCTGCATTGGGGCCTCTCTTTTCTTTCAGGAAACGCGCCAAATCCGCATATGTCTGACGAACGCGGGGTGCATACTTTTCACTCAGGGCTTTCTGGAACGTCCTGACCAAAGTACGAAGTTCACTGGGAGGCCGGAATTGGAGTTGTATCGATCGTCCTTGAAATACAAGAGGATTCGCCGCAGTAACTGTTCCAGAAAGGACATTGACGGGGACTGTAGATCGCTGAAGAGTCCTCCGTGACCATGGCTGCGCGTAGCGTAGGAATTCAGTGGATCTAACAGACCCCCTCCATAGGGACATTCATGCGGGCTAGCGTTAGAGGAAAAGGAGCTTCAGCACGAGTCCTACAAGGCACGATGTAAGACGTTTAACGCACCAGTCCGCCCAAGCGTAGCTGGTTGTCGAAAGCAGGGCGTGGGAACCTGGCTGCAATATGGATTGTGGCACTTACACGTAGGGCTTGTCCACACGCATATCACTGGCACGTCGCTAATTCCAATCCTTACTCTCCTTCCTATTTTCCCACTGGTCTCTTCGTCATGTCGGAAAAGGTCAAAGAGTTCATCGAAGTACCGCAAGAGTTTATTAGGGATGGGAAGCAGGTACGAGTCCTGGTGCGAGACCAAGTTAACCGGCTTACCGTGTCCTCTTTACAGTTCCTCACCCGCTGCACAAAACCTTCCCAGAAGGGTGCGTACCGAATATGATTCTCCCTTGGCGATACTCATAGTACTTCAATAGAGTTCACTCAGATCTGCCGTGCTGTCGCCATTGGTTTCGCCATCATAGGTTTCATTGGGTACTTCGTGAAGCTGATCCATATCCCTATGTGAGTCTTCTCTTATGTTGTTTCAACGTCAGCGTTCTTACTGTCGATGCAGCAATAATATCCTAGTGTATGTCTGCTATCTCTGTTCGTCGAACGTCCGTCTCACTTCGTCAATAGGGGAGGTGCATAATCTTCCGCTTTCTGTATCGCTGGCGACATGTATGGTTCAGGGAGGTAATGCATTGGATCTCGGCTGTCTGTATCGCGCTCGCGGCAAGCTTTCCTTTGGGTGGACCGTCTTCACATTGCGTCGACGTGAAATGGTCGTTACGACATGTTAATGCAACCGTTGGAAACGCCGGTAGAACAAATCTTTGCTGTCAACCGCAATATTTCTACGACTTCTTAGTTTCTGGAACTGCGAGTATAGGAGTTCGCAGTGCCTCCTCCAACATGAGCTCAGCTTCCGATGGTCTCCGGCTGTCCGCCTGAGGACATTCCCTTCCATCCGAATCTTTGTGCCTCCACCACCTCCAGAAGCACCAAACGTGGAAGACGTCCTACATTAGATCTGTCAAAATCACTGTCCTTTCGAGAGAGACTCAGCGGCGTACCTTCTGCGTCCCAAAAATAAGAAAGGCTACTAGAGGAACTACCGCTACGCAGTCAGTGAACTCGTCAAGCACGATGTCATGTCACTCACGGGACGCCATGATCATGTACGGCAGTGCCCATTTCGAATGGACCACTAGCACTATACAAACCCTTAGGTGCGTCAACAACTAGTGACCTTGGCATTCGAACGTACATCAGACTCACCCTAGCGTAACCCAGGTATAGAATATGAGAATGGCTACTCGCAAGGACATGGATATGGAAGGCCTCCGTTTAGCTAGTGGAAAGGCTTGCTGGGTCTTGACCCATCGCCGAGAAAACTTGATCGCTATTGCGACTGGCCTTGGTGTCAATTGTCATTCGGTTGGTAAGATGCATAGTACTAACCTCCGAATCCTGTTATCACAGCGACCATAAGAGCGCAAAATACGGCTACTATGTCTTGTCTGAGAACATATTGATTATAAGTGGACTCGCACGAGGTTGGCCGCTGACAATACTTACAGCGGATCAATCTGAACGGAGCAATACAATCCAGAAGGGGCGCCCACCATTTCTGGGTGAGCTGCGATAATCTGCTCAGGGGCGGTAAGCATGGGTCCATGGCTGCATAAAGGTCGTTTAACTCACAAGACCGCTAGCCATGGCGAAAACGAGGAAAGTTAGATAAGGTGGAGCTAACGCCTAGACAATACGAGTAAGAATATACCCTGCGAGCGGGAATCGTCCGACAATGCCTTACTAGTGCAAGATCCGCCCGTCGCGAAGCTTTGCGCCATCCGGAGACATAGAAATGCGGCTCATTAAACATAGACCAGAGCTGACAAGAGATGTGAGATATTAGTAGCGAGGAAATGTGGATCAGCTTACTTGCACCGTGACAGCGACGCCAGCGACCGCTGCCCTGCAGAGACAAGCGTTTAAGTGGGGAGTGTATCAAACCTTTCAACCACTCACATAGGCGAGGCTCCATTGATCAGGATTGCTTGCGCCAGACAGAGCTTGCTAGGGGAACTGGGGTTCGTGAGACCGTTCTTGTCGTACGCACTGGGAGATTAACGATAATTAGATTCATATATTTGCTGCCTGGCGGGTACGCACGTCAGGCAGTAGAATACAGAATACAGTATCCATATAATACAGAAGTTCATGAGCGTCGGATGGCATGAAGCGCGTTTAGAGAGCAGGAAAGTCAGAACGAGGAGCGGCAGGCCAATGTGCCCTCCAACAATATGTAAGGCGAGATACACGGGCTTCAATGAGGCCAAGGATGGCGTGTCGTCGCCAGCATTGATCCCTGCAATAGAGGTTGCATTTATAATGAGCAATACGAGCCGCGGGGAGCCACTCACAAGTCGCAGCTTGCAGGTCCCTACCACTGAACATGAGGATGCTTTAAAATGCTCTGTGGAAGAGTGAGCGATCTGATCTCAGCTACCAGAGCAGATTCAAAGTAAGAAAGCGACGCGGAATGGGCAAGACTCCAAGTGGAGGTCAAGAGCATCAGCAACCATGAAGGTCAAGAAAGGGTACCCGTAATCTCCCTTCAGCTGGGCCCTGTGATGTTATTAAGGCTGCGCATCTGCTGGCGTCAAATATATCACCTGAAACATCTCTGATAATCGAACAATGCATCCAGAAGTAAGATGGAACAAGATATCGTAAGCCTCTCAACCAATTGGCCGCAACGTTATTATTTAGTGAGAAGGAACAATAAGAAAGTCGGTTACCGCATCATCGAAGGGGGGGGGAGGGGGTTATTAACGGCTGCATGAAGGCCGTAGCCATACACGCGAGACATGTGTATGAAATGGGGAGTCACTATGCCTCGGCCTGTCCCTAGGCCGATAACATGGGCAACGCGGTAGTAGGAGCTGAGTCAGGTCTCCCGGACGGCACGAGAGGAATGGCACCTTGATTATGACTACGGTCACGAAAGGGTATAACGCTATCGCAATGTGCTATTCTCGATCAAGAGCAGGCCAAATCGTGCAGACGGCTTCACAAGGTCTATGACAGGATACGCATTGGATTCCGCTGAAGGAAGCCCGAAACGAAGAAGACTCGTCTGTTTCTCGTTGCCCTCTTGTGTGATTGGAGGTAGCAATGGGTCAAGCAGAAGTTGCGTTCGTCGTAAGTAATCAAGGGAAGAGTCTTCCAACGAGACCGGGGGAGATGACTCCGGAAACTTCGGAGTATGGAAGTGACTATGCGTCAGAAGACGAGACGAAGTCGCTAGTATCAGACTAACCTTCCGTCGTAACATCGCAATGGTGGACGTAATGGAGTTCGAGGTATCAA
Organism: Gloeophyllum trabeum ATCC 11539; assembly: GCF_000344685.1. Lineage (NCBI taxonomy): Eukaryota > Fungi > Basidiomycota > Agaricomycetes > Gloeophyllales > Gloeophyllaceae > Gloeophyllum > Gloeophyllum trabeum. The sequence goes on along the minus strand of NW_006920410.1, from coordinate 1,511,384 downwards.
GCCAGTCATCTCCTCGGAGTTCTACGAGTTTTTGCAGGAACACCAGATCTCCAAGCGCTTCTCCCGAATCGAACTTGGAAATTTCGCTCTCGGCACTGGTCAATATGCTAGTCATAAAAGACCGAAGTGTCTCATCTGCCTGCCCTCGCATTGATTCGGGACGGTAGGCCATTCCGAACTGATGAACGGACGACACTAAAGACGATAAGCACTGCATCAAGGCAGATGACGGTCGAGAGTGGAGACGGTGAGCTATCGAGCCTTCATTGATAAGAGAATAAATGGGAGTGTTCATAATGCGCACCCGTAGATGTGGACCCATGTCGCGTGGAAGTGAGGCACCGCCAGTAGTCTTGCACGCTTAGCTCGATATTCCTCTTTCTCCACTTGTCCACACTGCCGTGATGCAGCCGCCTCATCCCGGAACGAAAATCTGTGAGCAAGCTAGACGTTGTGAATTCCGTGTCGGAACGGCGAACATGACTGACCTTCTGCGACCTGCGCACTACATCCGATATGCTTCGAAAATTCGGAGGCAGATTCCAGCGCATCGGCAACCTGCGCAATGAATATAATCTTGTGCAGGGGAAAGTCTGTTTGATATATGTGAACAACGGCGGCGACCCAGAAAGTACTCGAAACAACCTTGTTCATCGGAAAGATTGTTCAAGCTCGACTCCAATGCCTCCAGGACTTGCGAGCAGGTGACATTTGCTTCTAGGCGGTATTCATGCAACATCGACCCTACTAATTCTCTGGCGACATAGTCAGACGACAGGCGCAGTGGGATAGAACCTGAGACTAACTCCGAATCATCCTTCTCGCTTTGGACGGCCTGTAAACTTCTAGATAGTTCCAGTGCTGGAATCTCCAAACTCTCCAGCACTTGGTCCAGGAGTGTTGTTCGACCAGATAACTGGTGGCGAATCGCTGCCTTATATTTCAGAAACGCGTCAATATTCGGTGTAGCGATTCCGTCCGCCTGAGGCAGATGTAATGAGAGTGTATGTGAGAAAGTGTTGAGCGAGGACGTATCTAATCGATAAAACAGGATGAGTTGCACGTCCACGCTCTGAGAACACAATGGTGCACAGACCATTCCCTGCACATCCAATATTCGCCATAACCGAAGAGAACGTTTCCTTGAAATTCCGGGCTACAAGTGACAGAGTCATTGTCCACATGGACAACACACGCTTGGTATATAAGTCGTCGAGAGCGGTGCTTAAACGTTTTCTTTCTGCGTCGTGCAAACCTTTGCTGCTTCGCAGCCCTTGGAGAACCGCCCTACGCACTTTCCATACCTCCTCGACGCTGTTCAAATCCTCCAACCAGCGCTCAACCGACGGAAGACAGTCTTGTAGAGCGTTGTCGAACCAGTCGTGCAATCTCGTGTGCAGATGGGATGGCTGCACCCTGGACGACGAGGAAGAGAGGTCAACATATGGCTTATACGCTTTGATATTTTGAGGCAGGTATAGGAGGTGCGTTGACGACGGTAGATCGGTGAGTAAGCTTATAGTTGTAAACTGAAGCTCTTTTGGCAGGGCATCCACAGACGAACTGGAGTGATCTGACTGAATGAAGCCTAGAACTCGCCTGATCAGGCATGGCCCCGTATCAGCGTCTTCTCGAAAAATGTCCCTAGCTGTCGACACAGTCCCAGAGATAACATCCAGTACCGCCTGTACTTTCCCCTTGACTTCATGGACGACGGATTTGCGGATCTTAGACCGTCTAGTCTGAGCATGGGACGAGCGTCGGTAGACATGTCCATTTCCCTCTTTGCGCATCGTGTGGTCCGATAATAAAGAACTGACAGTCCTGCGGCGCTGGGACAGAAACACGGACAATGTATCAACCAGCGGCCGGGAATCTAGAAAATGGAGCGTCAGCAGGGTAGCGCAAATATCCTATTCCAGATAAGCGCGTCAACGCGATTATGATACCAAAACTATTTGAAGAGGCGCACTGTTGACGACATGGCATGCTCCCTGAGCGACAGAGTTGCCTTGTGCGTTATTTGAGAACGAAATTGGGAGACGGTGTCCCATTGGCGTTGAACCAGAGGGAATTGTTCCTGGACTCACTTCGTACCGAGTTTTGAGGTAGTTGAGTAGTCTAAACGTACCTCGACATCTATTCCATGGCTTTCCCAACTCTCCTTATTATCCGCATCGTCATTTGAGAGGGCTCGATGAACCACGCGAGCCAAGAGGAAAAGCCACGCTGCCTTCAGGTATTGTTTCCTTTCCAAGAGACGCCATATATGTTCAGGGGCATCCAAGAGGAGCTTGATATGCGTAGACAATGATTGCAGGCTTTGTAGCTGTGCGTCTGATTCAAGCTAGTTAATACCATGCAGTAGCGCCATGTCCGTGAGGTACTCGCCATCCTGCTGCGCATGGGAGGGTCTGACAGGAGAAGAGATTTGCTCTCGTGATGGAATAGCAGCCTTCATATCCTCCAGAGCATCCACTACATGTCTGGCGGACGCTGACAAGGAGATAATGGAGGTCGATGCCTGCAAGAGGTCTCGATATCGTTCCCTGTGCTTTCATTTGCGGTCTGAATACGTAGTGTACATGCGCAGTAGGCTTACGCACCCAACCATCTGTCTGAGCTCCTCCTGCTTTGCGTCCGCATCAGCCCTACACCATCTACGTCAGACATCCGGTACCCTACATAACTCAAACCGAGGGTTATCACCGTAAACGACTTTGAATGGCCTTGACATGAGCGACAGGGTATTTCACGAAGAGCTGATCTGGATCATCCATGTCCACGTCGTCTTCAAGGCCGTTCACCGGCACTTTGTTGTTAGAGGCATGCCGTGCAACCATCCGTGGCGTCTCTCCATCGGGTGGATTCTGTATATTGGCTGAAGAGCCACGAGGGGTACCCTGTATAGATTTCAGAAGAGTCACCGGAGACGCGAGGGACGCCAGTGAAGTAGCAGATCCTCGCCCAGCCATGTAGTGGTAAACCCAGAAGAAGCCCTTGGTGGATGCGACTCAAACGCGTCAAGGCGATTACACGAACGACGGCATATTCCGTAGACGTGCAGACTTGGTCTTCCACGACAAACTACAGGAAAATGGATTCGGAACATAGCATATTGTACTCATGGACGTGTTCGCAACAGCGGTGAAGGAGACAAAATTATATTACTTGCTTTATAGAGAACATCAGCCATATACCTAAATCGCGCCGTATCGCGGACACAGGCCCTGTATCACCGTTCCACAGAGGCACCTTCCTCTTCAGCGGGTTTCCCCGATGGCGATCCGCTCGATTGACGGGCTGCTTGTGCTTTTGATTGGTCACTGACGGTGCCGGAGGGCGCGGGGGATTGCGAACTAGCCAGTCGCTGATCGAGGGCCTTCAAAGCCATAGCTCTACGGTCGAGGTCTCAACGACGTATTCCACGATTGTGCGATTCGATTTCTCGTACCTTCTCCTCTCTGCCTCTGCCCGCGCGCCTCCAGGTACTGGTGCATATCCTCCAGACTCCAGATCCGCTTCGGCGGACGGGATAAGATGGAATCGAGTCGCCAGCCCGTGGGCCGTGTTGGAGAGTAAAGTAATGGGAGTACTAAGGTATATCAGACAGGAATGACGCTGTAGTATAGGGAAGGACCCACTGAATAAATGGAGGGAACCAGTGGACGAAAGCAAAGGTCTCGCTATGGTCGCCATATGTAGGACCTCCGCCGACCACATCCACGACGTTCTTCTTGTAGAATCGCAGCCAAACCCACGCAACGAGCCACCCAAACTGGATGAGGATATACGGGCATTGCAAACCAATAAAGCATAGCACTGTCGACACGGTAACATAAGCCATAGGCAACCTCTGTGGACCCTGTCTTAGCCATATTAGGTTCCGGGCTGAGCAAGAATGCAGACCTTGACTCTTGCTTTGATAAACCCTAACACCTGCACTTGGTGTTCTGGGATGACCTGAGTGAATGCTACTAGGACCGCCGTCTGCAGTGCCATCTGGCCGTGGTACTGCATTCCATACCTTTATCCGCCTGATTAAAACGGGGGCATACTCCTCATGGTAAGACTCACAGGAAGAGGTCAGCATTTCTCGTAACGGCGAATTCTATCCAATTGAAGGCAAACGCGATAACGTTGGAAACCGCTATGTTTACGACGATGAACTTGGCAGTCTCAATCGCGCCCCATAGCCTTTCCATGTATCGTAGAGATGCAGGCACCACTAGCAGTGTTACGAGGAGCTGAAGCATGCGTGAGGTTCTCTCCAGACCAGTGAGAACACAATGCTAACCTCGATCACACTGGTCTCTACTAAACCTGCAGTGACGAGTGTCCACGGATAGAAGAGACTGGACCCAGGTATCAGAGTAAGCCATGGCGCTGTGTAGTCATCGTTATTCCTCCAGGCTAGCCAGAAATACAGTCCTGAGCAAAAAACAGTAGCAGCGGTCCAAGCACGCGTAACAGGCGGGGTCGAAGTGATGTATTGCAACGGTGAGGACAAGACTGCCATTGCTGCTGAGTTCGGCAAGCGATGGATGCTTGGCTGCCGGCCGTCTAAGGGACCCTAAGCTGAGCCAGGAACCTCTATGAGTTCCGAGACCGACGAGCACAACGCGGGCATCGACACCGACCCAGGCGCGTTTTGGTCGGCGAAGTGTCTTACGTAAGAATGCAGTGCAGTCCGGTCATGCTCCCGCAACGCCGCGGAGTTCAGAAGCACCAATGTCGTGACCGTGTCACAGATCTCCTTCGTCTCCATACCGCAAGGACAACGTCGCGATGTCGGATTATGACTTCCGCCCGGGCGGGTCGCTCAAACTCAAGGGTGGCGTTGCCGAGGGCGGTGTTGTCAAGAAGTGAGTGTCGCCGCTGTTTCTCCAGACCTGCCTCACTCATCCGTCAGGAAGAAAAAGTCCTCGAAATCCAAGTCTAAGGTTGACCAGGAGCGGGAGTTAGAGCGACTTCGGGAGGCGCGTCTCAAAGAGGAAGTGGTGAAGAGCAGCTCTCCAGCTGCTGGAAGCAGCCGGAATTCTCCTGCTATTGGGGGGAGTAGCGACCGGAAAACGGAGGCCGAGAGGAGGTTTGAGGAGACACAGAAGCGGAGGGTGCGTCTCCGGGTTCCTACCTGTTCATTTCAGCTGTCTAATTCTTATGACAACAGATGGCAGAGAAGGTTGCTCGTCTGGCTAACAAGACGCACAAGGATCGTGTCAGTGAGTTCAATTCCAAGTTGGAGGCTCTCAGCGAGCACCATGACATCCCCAAGGTACGTTCTCGCTTTGTTTTTGCTTCTCGGTTGCTCAGTTTGTCTTTGTGCAGGTCGGTCCTGGATAAGGCATGCTTATTTCAATGTCGCCTGGTCGCCTTGCCTGGCTAGGCGCACCAGGTCCTCCCGCGTGCGCTCCATGGACATTGTCGTGCAGATCGTCGGTTTGTGCTGGGTTTTGCATGCGTCTCTTGTATTCCGGTGTACACTAGCAACGTGCCTTGGCCCTTATATCTCGTAATATATATATGGTAAAGGACGTGACTGAATGTCGGGAGATGAATTTCCGCTTGCTTCTTTCTTTACACCACACATCTCCGGGTCGCGCTGCGACACTATGAGGTCTAAGACTACACCTCTTGACACAAACGCTGAGAAGAAAGGCCATGTCTGTCCACCCTCTAACGCTACGCACCCTGCAGACCGTTGGGAGAGTCTGTTTGTGTACTCCTTCATCTGCAAGTTTACCGACCTCCGGGGAAATGTTGAGGGTTTGCTAACACCAATGGAGTGAGTCGCTACTTGGTTTTTCTTGCCCCACCGCTGCTAACACGCCTCATATGGTTGAAGCTTTGAAGAGGCACTGATGCTGAAAGTGCCCAATGCTGTCATGACCGCGATACTGGCGCGTTTCGTACGGAACTTGCGGCCACAGACGCGTAATGTCGGGTAGGCGAGCCCCTCCTATGCCCTCCAACGTCATGTCAACGCTTACAAACGTCTTCCGTGCTTGTAGTATGGAACATATATCCAGCACGGTCGCCGCTATCCTGTCAGACTTCCTGAAGTCGTCGGAGAGGACAGTGTTTTGGAATGAAGAATTGAAAGCGAACGTGGACCCGTTCCAGGGGATAGAGGGGGGTTTCTTTGCTGCGGATTGGGACCTGAAAGTACGTCTTTGTACCTCTTGGCCACTACTATGCTGCTTACGTCTCTCATCCGCTCCTCTAGCTCAAAATCCTGCGACAGCTTGTGGAACTACAGCTGTGTCATTCAACAGAAATCAAGGGCTTGATTGATCGCGCGTGGGGAGTGGTTCACAACAAGCACAAGAAAAAGGAGATGCCCCCGGAACCACGACCTGATCCATCGGATCCCTATAGCCAGGAGAACCTGCAACTCCTCCCAATCGGTCAGGATGCTACGCGCAAGCGATACTGGGTGGCAGATGGTCCGTGCGCATCCCACTTTTCGTTCCATATCATATTTGCGTGTATTTGGACATATGCTGATATTTTCCTCGTTTTCCGTGTGGCGTCCGGCCCTTGGTCTCCGATGACCCACTTTTGATTCGCTTCAATTGCGATCTCCCCCGCGTTATGAATGTCCAGATTCCCCTCGTCTGTATCTCTCCACTAATCCGTGGAAGATTACCGCTACCTTTCAGAGCATCTCTTCCACGCGTGAAGAGTATGTCGGCATCATTGAAAGGCTAAAAGCGGAAGGACCCTCGGAGCCCAAAGAGGGCGAGAAAAGGTCCAAATTAGAAGTGGCTCATTTAGCACTGGTCAAGGCCTTGGAAGGTCGCCTCCCAGCAATAGATGCAGAACTGGCGGTGAGTGTGCTTTTTATGCGTCACTCGGCTGGGCAGACCGGGCTCGTTCGGCATTACTCGAGCCCTTGGTATTTACATGACCTCATCCCATCGAATGCTTCACTGTGATGGATACGACTGATTCTATCTTCCCTTACAGAGAATTGCCAAAGCACGACGGAAGATGGAACAAAAGCAAGTATTCTCAGAACAAGCAGAGATCAGGCAAACGCGACTTCGTCGAACTACGCGCAGACTTGATTATGCGCAGATGGACGCAGGCGCCAGTGATGTGAGTTGCCTGCCTCCTGCACCTACCTCAGCGATCTGACGCATTGCCTAGGATGATATGGACGAGTATAAAATGCAAGAGGATGAACTGGATGACGAAGAATATCAAGACAACACTGTAGAGGTGGAACGGTTTACGAACTCGCGATCCACTACGCCTAGCGGGACGAGTAGTCGTCGCATGTCTGAAGCACCGGAACGCCGGCGGTCTAGTCGGGCGGCCGCCGTAAACGGTAAACGGGGTTCAACAGACGACGTTTGGAGTCAGTGGCGGGGTGAACGGCGATCGAGTCGACTGGGAGCACCTTCCGGAACTCAGTTAGACGAGCCACCTTCCAAGAGGGCACGTACAGAGGACAGCACTGTCAGCGCGAACTCAACCGAGCCTGCGAATGGTTCTTCATCCAAGGCGGGAGGCGCTGCTTTGAAGCCAACAGAAGTGGCTGTGGATCATGTAGCGGGCAAAAAGAAGAGCAGGTTTTGGTTCTACGCTGTGGAACCCATTCCAGGTCAGGAACCGGAGTCGGCGCAGACGTCGAATGGCCATAGTCAGCCGGATACAGGTGCCAATGGAGACCACCCTGCCAATGGAGATCATCCTAACGGAGACCATCCTACCAACGGCGACAGTTCTGCGACGGATGTCAATAGCTACGAGAAGTCTGCAAATGGCACGAACGGGAATGGGAACGAAAGAGCATCGCAAGAAAGCCCTTCTCTACATTCAAGCGTGGAGGATACGTAACTTTCTCATTTATCCTGTGGACGTTTGGTTTGCATTTATTATCCTGCAGCGTTCATACCCTATAATTGCATCTAGTATCTGTCCCAAGCCGCATCCTTACACTCACTATCTTTGTTTTTCGAGACGTTTTGCCGTGTATTATAGTACAGGTAGGCCATGTATGTCGCATATTATTGTTCAGTCAATGCACCATTGAATACAATCACTCGAATTATTAAGCTAGTGCCCCCATCTCATCGAGCTGGTCGTACCCACATGTTGACCATATCACTTTCCAGGGCGATCTTTTGTCTTCTCAGTCGCCGTCCTCGCTGAGGACAGCTTCGGTGTGTAAGAGTGTGCCGGTATTTGCCGGTACACCCGTCAAGAGAAACCTGAATGATTGCCATCACCGCCACCCCTGCCTTCTGCCCCTCGCCCGACATTTATGCTCGCGAAGACTGCGAGGAATGCGCTCGCAAAGCCGCGACCGACGTTTAGATTTCGAGGTTGTCTCCACCTCAGCAAGAATGGCGACGTCAGCACTCGAAGGCGTGCTTCCACTGCCACAATCCCGGCCTCCGCGGATGATAGATCCCTCATCCCATTATTCGACCAACCCGAGGCAGGCACAAGCAGGGCTTCGACCAACTCGACGGGGCTTTTTGGGCACTCCTTCCTGACAAGTCCTGCCGCCTTCACTGCCCTTGCAAATTCTACTCTGCGTCGAGCTCACCTGCTTACGGAGAGGATTCTCCAGGCTCGACGGTCTCGTGAGGAATTGTCCAAGGTTGTCAAGAACTTGGACCGGCTCAGTGACCTGTTATGTGGGGTGATAGATTTGGCGGAGTTAGTGCGCAACGCTCATCCTAGCGCACAATGGGTAAAGACAGCGGATGAAGTTTATGAGACGCTATGTGAGTTCATGAATGTCCTGAACACTCATGTCGGACTGTACGAGGTGCGTGCTCCCGCAATGGACGCGTGTCTGGGTTCTCACTCTACGCCAGGTCCTGAATGCAGTCCTCTCCGACCGTGAAATTGTGAAGTCCCTTAGTCGGGAGGCCTACCAGACAGCCCTGATCTTCTGGCGAGATTTCGAGAAGTCGGGTATACGACTGCCACCAGAGCAACGCAACGAGTTTGTTTCGCTGTCATCCGAAATCATCGTTCTTGGGCGGCAGTTCCTCAACGAAGCCGCGGCCCCTCGACCTCCCGCTACTATAACGTCGTCCGAGCTGCGAGATTTGAAGGACAAGGGGATGGGGGTGAGGCTACAGCTTCAGGCTCGTTTCACTCAACGAGAATTACTCGTATATCCTGGATCATTGCAAGCCCAAATGATTATGCGGTCTGCTCCTTCAGAAGAGCCTCGACGAAAGCTCTATATTGCCTCGAACTCCAGCACTGCAGAGCAGATTGCGACACTGGAAAATATGCTGAAAGCCAGGGCCAGACTTGCGCGGCTGGTGGGTAAAGATAGCTACGCTCACATGACGCTGGCCGATAAAATGGCTAGATCACCGGGTGAGTACGGACATTACGACGAATCACGTCCTGGATCAAATACTAATCTGATATCTTTAGAGAATGTCCACCACTTCCTGGACGCTTTATTAGACCACACGAGTCCTCATGCTAGAGATGCATTGCTCGTGCTTAGCTTGAGGAAGCAGGCTCATCTTGGTCTACCGAGCCCGCCGACGATACAGGCTTGGGATCGTGATTACTACTGTCCCCCGGAGCCGCCTGCGCCTCCAGTTCCGTTACCACCTTTGACGCTAGGAACTGTCTTCATGGCGCTCTCTCGCCTGTTCAGACACCTGTATGGTATAACTTTGAGGCCAGCGGATGTCGAGCTTGGGGAAGCATGGAATACGGACGTTCGGAAACTGGAGGTTGTGGACGAGGAAACCGGCGTAATTGGCTGGATATATGCTGATCTCTTCGGGCGGCGAGGAAAGGCTAGCGGCGCAGCTCATTACACTGTGAGATGTTCACGGAGAGTAGACGATGACGATGAAAATGGCGACTTGGCGCTGCAGGGGCTCCAGCTCTCCGATGCCGAAAGGCAATCCTTGGAGTTGTCGAAAGCCTTCGAAGCCTTAGGCCGTCGACCTCTTCATGGGCATGATGGCATTTATCAACTCCCCGTGGTGGTTCTTCTCTGCGACTTTGCACGTCCTTCGGCTCAGAGAGGGGCAACCGTTCTTGAATGGCATGAAGTTCTAACCTTGTTCCATGAGATGGGACATGCTATGCACTGTCAGTCCTCCTGCACACCACGCCTTATCTCCGCAATACTGACTGTCGTCTGACAGCTATGATCGGCCGCACCGAATACCAGAACGTCTCCGGTACGCGGTGTGCGACGGATTTCGTCGAATTACCATCGATACTCATGGAGCACTTCCTCAATTCTCCCGCTGTTCTGGCATTATTTGACCCTAAGAGCAGATCGTCCAGCCTACAAATAGGCAATTATCACGAAGACGCTTGCCATCACATAGACACGCACTACCAAATACTCTTGGCGATACTGGATCAAGCTTATCATTCACCTGATGTCTTGCAGCCGGAGTTCGACTCGACATCAACCTTCTCGTATCTGCAAAAGGCACGCGGATTGATACCTTATGTGCCGGGAACCTCTTTCCAGACGCAATTCGGCCACCTCTTCGGATATGGCGCGACGTACTACTCTTATCTCTTTGACCGCGCGATTGCGTCGCGGGTTTGGCGGATCTTATTCTCTGACGACCCTTTGGACCGGGAGACAGGAGAAAGATACAAGCAAGAAGTCCTGCGATTTGGAGGGGGCAATGACCCTTGGACAATGGTTAGTACACTTCTTGAGGCCCCCGAACTTCGAACTGGTGATGCTGCGGCAATGCGGGAAGTCGGCCAATGGAAAATCGAGGACGAAGCAGGGATGTCCAGTCGGCATTGACAGATTCGGTCGGCGTAAATTGAACGTAACAGCAGGATGCAGTGTTGTCAAGGTCGAAGTCGGAGGTATGACGTCGTGTCACGTCAATTGAGTAATTACCGACTGACACGCAAAGGACGCCGACGCCGTTACAGTGCTTTGCATATGAAGCCGGAAAGTGCGTTTTGAAAAATGTTGTTTGTCTCTGTTTGTCCCGCCGACGCCAACCTATATGGGGTACTCGACGACGGCAAGTTGGGTGTGCCAGGCATTAGGGTTCCGTAAATTTGGGTCGTGAAAATCACACTTGTTGATTAGCAGTTGTAAATTAGCGTTAATTACATGCTAAAGTGATGGTCCCAGTTTTGAGCATATCAATTTTGGTAAATTTCATCCACTTAGTACATATATATATGTATCCTACATGCACACATAGCCCTGCCTTGTGGGTCCACCCACTGTACTAATCACATTTTGTGTGATCATGTTAGATTGCTGGAGGTACACGACCCTACAAACCACCGGGCTAATGGTCTCTTGGGATACTTGGTAGCTTTTCTGTAATTAACACGCAAATTAGGCCAAATTAGCATGCTAATTAGCGCTAATCAATGCCGACCGCGCCGGGGCTCCACCCCGGACCCCGTTGCTAATTAACAGTAAATTACACCTGCAAATCTGGCCTCCGGCCAGCGACCTGCAAATCAGCAGTGCCAATGAGGAGCCATCCCAAATTTACAGAACCCTACCAGGCATACCCTACAGGAACGATAACACATGAAAAACTCATAACATATGTAACCAACAACATTATAGCGTATATGAGCTTTGTTTATCCCAAAAAAGCTCTGAAAGAAGTCACAACTGTGGTCGGGCACAAAGCAAAAGCAAAGCAGCCTGCTGTGAATCGGCGATGGAAATACCCGTATAGGTTTATTTGGTCCAGCCAAATGATATTTTGGAAAAGGGTTCTCCGGCTTCTTTTGCAAACCACTGTACTGTCTGAGCCCTGTGGTGTGGCATGAGAAGGAAGTGTTCTTCGGCATCAGCATTGCCTTTTATGTACTGCTGGGTGGCTGTAGGAATCTTGACGAATATTCAGGTAACTGTTACTTATCGAAAGTCTGGTTAATAGCGGTCTTAACTATGAGGATCCAAAGGTAGCAAAATAAATTGGCCATTAAATGTGGTCCGGTATCAATAATGTAACGATGGTCTCACTTTTTCTTTTTTTTTGACAAGCATTGGCTCCCCGGCAACTGACAATTGGTACAGCCCCGGCTCGCCGCTATAGTGGGTGGTTCAGAACCACCCGGTCCGGGATTGCTTTAAAAATGCATTTACGCACCCCCAGCTTGCACTGGGGAGTGTGGGACTCGAGGAAGCACCAGGATGCTCCGTTGAATGGGAGGGCCGTGGCATCCTAATACCCACTAAAAACCCGTGGTTCCCCACCCAGTCAGGCGGGAGGGAGTCTTCGGCATCTAATGTCCCTCCCCATTTACGCATTACGCGGTGTAGGGCTTTTGTTGATCTTAGTAGTTTTGTGGCAACTACACAATCGATACTGATGCGTTGGTTGATGGCAGCGGTCCAGCGTTGGACTATGGCCTTGGTCGAGTGGTTCTGACCTTGGATGACCCTCTCACACCAGAGGACCCATATAAGATGGGTGGATTCGGAGACCAATATTTGTAGCAGCCTGGATGCACCCGGTAGCTGGCAGCGGCCAGTGTCCCGGTCATGGTTCTGGAGCATGTCTGCTCTGTTGTAGACGGCTAATTTGCCCGGTGCAATCAGTGCTCCGTAGTCTAGGTTTGGCCATGGGCCGTTCTTCATTGGCCAAAGGTCTCGGGCCAGGAGCCATATGATCCTACGGGCAGGTGTGTCACATTCAGTTAAGATGTGGTCCATGTTATCGTTAACAGCAGGGCAGGTTGGACAGGGAGCATGGTCCGCATAACCTGGGATGGACACCCAGTGCTCCCTGATACGGTATGCACCGTGGTAGATCTTATACGTGAATTGTCTTACTAACGGGCGAATGCTTTTGTTCCTGCAGGCTAGCCAGAGTTGCTGTTCCGTCTCGTCTGAGCTGAGTACCTCGTGCAGTGCTTCCAGCGCTTGTGAGACAGTTCATTGGGTTTGCGTCTGCGGCGGTGTTTCTGCCGTCTTCCTTGCACGGATCGCTCTGTAGGCCAGAGCCTGTGTCAGACACCACATTTTTGCCCCCACCGGGTCAAAGGTTGGTGGGACTGTCAGGACTAGTTGATCCGGCACGTCCTTCTTTGCCCCGCGTTTAGCTAGCTTATGAGCCTCATCATTGCCTGGGTTCTGGTGATGACCCTTGACCCAGGTGAACGATGTCGCCGCTGAGTGTATTCTGAGTTGGTAGGCGGCGGCTTTGAATAGGCATTGGTTGGAGATCCTGGTCCACCCGGTGTCTTCCCAGCAAGCGAGGTTCTTAGTGACGCCATTGATAACATATAAGGAGTCAGTCATGAAGCTAACGGGCATGAATGGAGGGACAGTTTGTAGGGCTACCACTATTGCGGCAATTTCTGCTGCCTGGTTAGATTGGTCAGGGCCTCCGAGTCTTAGGTGGCGGTTATATGGGCTCCCCGGCGCCACAAAGATCCTGCCTCGCGCGACGTCTCAGAAGCGCCTGGAGAATCTGCCGCCCCCCCGCGACACAGCATCAGAGCGGCCCCGAGGTTAGTGGCGAGGGGGGCAAAATCATCACTCGGGCATACACCGACAAGATGGTAGAGTGGATGGAGAGAATCCGGAAGGCATTTGAGAAGCACGTCATTCGGCATTCAATATCGTCTCTAAACGATCAAGGACAGCCGATTACGGGCTTGAAGCCCTACCTCGACATCTCCCTCGCGCTCACAATGTATGACTGGGAATTCC
>NW_006920410.1:1489361-1496538 GCF_000344685.1 Gloeophyllum trabeum ATCC 11539 | reverse complement strand
ATAGCAAACACTGAAATGTGCTCTAAGTTGGGAGCGTCGGGGGTCTTCGGGCTCGCGGACTGAGTCCGCGAGGGTCGTCTGCTGATATAGCAAACACTGACATCTTTCCGTAGAATTTTTACAACGAGTTTCGGCTCCCTGTTTGGACATTGGCCCTTCCATAGTGAGTACAGGATCCGTCCGTGTATATAGTCAAGTGCTCATTTTCTAGGTTAACACCTGCAGCAGGTTGTTCCAGTCAGTATGCGGGGTATGGGGAGATTTTCCTGGGATCCAGGAAGACCCGGAAGCAGTCCGCTAGGGATGTCTTGGTCATCAGGGAGGGGTTGACCATGATGCCCACTCGGGATGTGCGGGCTTGTCTGTTCTTCTCGAGCCGATGATGAGTGAGCGTAAGGTCATCATGCGGGGGCAGTGGAATGGGTTCATCTTGTCACACAGGTGCTGGAGGATTCTCTGGGCCGTCATTGCACATTGATGTGGGTTGGTACACCCGTCCCTCCAATCTGCATGGCACGCCCGGCAGCCACAGTTGGAGCGGGGCTGGTGTGCGCGGTCTGTGACTCGGCCTGCCAGCCTGTTGGAGAGTCGAGTTAGATGGTCAACAGTGCGTAGTTCGTGGTTGTGTATCAGGCAGGTTATTTTTGTGGACACGTATGTTCGAGGTGGGGTGCCAAGCAGGTAGTAGGCTGGGAGCTGGGCTTTCAGGGAGGCAGACAGTTTTGCCGGTGCAAAGGCGACACCATACTTGCGAGCAGTCTTTAGCATGCTGAGTACGTCAGTTGGTAGGGTCACTGCTCTCTTCCCTTGTCCAGGGACAGCCCACGTCTGGAGGAAGGTGTTGAAGAGTGCTTCGGTTGCAATTCCATCTGGCGCAAGGGTGTTGATAAGGGCATCCACAACGAAAGCCCAGTCAGGGCGTGTGGGGCTAAGGTCAAGGTAGGTGCGCAGCCAGGTGAGCTCAATCGCGTCATTCCGGGCATTTATGTTTAGCAGGTCCAGCCCACCCTTTTCTTTTGGAAGGTACAGCTGGGCGAGAGCAACAGGCAGGTTAGATGCAGCCTCTTCCCAGATGAAGGACTGCAGGAGTTTTTCAAGGGTGGTGACGATGTATGGTGGCATACCTTGTACCTTGGTGAGGTATTGGGTCATACCCCCGAATGTTTGCTGTACCATATGTGCTTTGCTGAAGAGGGTGGGGTGGCCTTTCAGCAGGTGGGTGAGTCGTTGTGCAATCTTGTCCAGGATTGCTTCCCAGGGTGCTGCAGCATCGGTTTTGTTGCCTATCCATGCACCGAGGGAGCGCACTGCTTCGTTGTCTCGTGCAATGTGGATCGTCTGTGGTATTGGGGGGTCTGCCGGGTGTAGTTGGTGAGTTGCAACAACGGTCAGTCAGTGCAGTTCGGAGCCAATGGGTATGATTTCTGTTTTATCCTTGTTAAACTGTGCTCCAGATGCTCTACACCAGAGTGAGAGGGCTTCACTGAGATTGTGGAACCGAGCATTTTTCGGTAGGTAGATGGTTGTGTCATCAGCGAAAAGAGTTAGCCTGACCTCCTCAAGCAGCCGGGGTACTGAGAACCCACTCAGGCTGGGTGAGGAGCGAATTAGGCAGGCAAGCAGCTCAATGGCAATGTCAAACAGCAGGCATGATAGTGGGTCGCCTTGTCATACCCCACGTGTCACTTTGTAGCGGGAGCTTAAGGTACCATTGATCATTACTGTTGTGTACACAGATTCATATAGGGCTTGAACAGTATGAGTGAACATATATGGCAGGCTGAGGCACTGTAGGGTCTTCCAGAGGTAAGGATGTTCAATTTTGTCATAGGCTTTTTCTTGGTCTAGTGCAATGATGGTGCCGTCGTGCTCCATGGCTTCTGCAAAGTTGATCATTACTTTGGACAGGCGTATTTGGTCAAAAAATGGAGCGGCCTGGCGCCAATCACAGTGGGCAAGGACCGGTGTCCCGCCACCGGTCATTCATCTTTCACGGCAAGGGTGGGAGAACACTTTCCTAGGATACTCCATAGCGGAACATGATACAGACATAAAGAATGAAAGGACAATGTTGATTAACTGTCCCCTGATTTTTATGGACCATAGTAAATGTCCCCCAGACTTTTCTTTGTTCACTCAAAGGACATTCTTCATGTCCAGCTTATGGTCCAGCAAGGACCATTCTAGGAAAGTGTTCTCCCATCAGAGAGATGTTCCTGGCATGCCCGCCGGCGGGACATCGGTCTCTGCCCGCAGTGAATCCCGCTTAGGGTGGACTAAGGTGTGTACGTGATCTGCCAGCTGGAGTGCTAGGGCTTTGGTCATGATCTTATAGTCTGTGTTAAGGAGGGTGATGGGCTGGTAGTTCACTACCTCCATTCGGGCTTTTTTCTTGAAGATTGGACACATCCAGCCCAGTGCAAAGTCAGTTCCTGCTCAGATGCCATGCTCCTGAATGTTGACAAAGACTTTAGTCATGAGTTGGATGACATTAAATGATGGCGTGTGTCGCTGATTTTTCTTAGAGGACTTATGGCGGGTCTCCAGCAGTCTCCATATTTCATATGGGATTCCATCCATGCCTGGGGCAGAGCCAGCTTTTGAGAGGTGCAGGGCATCTGCCACCTGGAATTCAGTGAGTACGTTTGACAGTTCCGGAGTTTCACTGTGCAGAGTTTGGTGAGCCGGGATGTTGTCCAGGACTGTTGCAATTGCTATGTTGATGGACGCTGGGTTGTGCTGGTCCCTCCCTGCATGCTGCAGTTTCTCATGGTAGTCCCTAGTGAGTTCAGCCATTTTGTCAGACCTAGTGATATACACTTTCAGGGACAAGCCCGGAACTGCGAGGCGCAGTATTATATCTCTGGGTTTCTTAGGTGTGGTGACTCTGAACAGGTATCGTGATGGAGATTCTCCATCCAGCGACCACTTCGCTTGCCCATGCACTTGGGCTTTCGCATAGCACTTCTTCAACAAGTGGTTTAACTCACTTTCTAGTATGGCAGTGTTGGTGCGTGCATCCTCCGAGATGTCCATTAGTGGGGAGTTGGCAGCCTGGTTCAGATCGTGCTGGAGGGCGTGGATACAGTTAGAGATTTTGGCCAGGGTATGTTTTGCATGTTGCTTTGCGAGTTGACAGCTGCACATCTTCAATTCCTCCCACAGCAGTTGTATCACTGTCTTGTCCTCTGGGTTGCTGCCCAGTGAGTCTGCACGTCTTTCTATTTTGCATCCAATTTCCATGATGCCTTGGAGTAGGTCTTTATCATGGATCATGCCAGCGGGCCATGCCCATTGTCCTGGCCCAATGTACGGTGCATTTAGTGGGGCATACCGTACCGAGACCATGTTATGGTCGGTAGGGACGACGGTGGGCCCCATATACCATTCCAATAAGTTTGGGACGTGGTGGGCTTGTGAGTATATCCTGTCAATGCGAGAGAACCGATTCAAGCTGCTGTAGAAGGTATAGCTGCGTTCAGTGAGGTTGTCAGTTCGCCATGCATCTACTAGATGTTGCGTCAGGTGCATGTCGCACAGGGCATCGGTGGGTGGCAGTGGGTCGGCATGTGGCGGTGAGCGGTCTATGGGATCTTCAACCAGGTTGAAGTCTCCTAACATGAAGTCTGGCTTTGGTAGGCACTGCTCATCCCATATGGCCTGTAGTCGTTCCCAGAAATCTCTCTGTTCGCCATAGTCATTTGGGGCATAGATGTTCAGGATGGATATGGTATCTATGTTGTGCCACGTCGTGGTGAGGAGGAGTGCTCCGCCCAGTATGAGCTCTTTGACTGTGACATTGCTGGTGTTAGTGATTTCACAGTTTAGTACAAAGGCAAGGCCCACTGAGGCTGTGGGCCTTTCACTGTCAGCAGTGTTGTAGACTTGGATACGTCTGCCATAGAGGTCCTGGATGTCATTCAGCATGGCATCATTCAGGTGGGTTTCCTGAAGGGCT
The DNA here is from genome assembly GCF_000344685.1 of Gloeophyllum trabeum ATCC 11539. NCBI lineage: Eukaryota > Fungi > Basidiomycota > Agaricomycetes > Gloeophyllales > Gloeophyllaceae > Gloeophyllum > Gloeophyllum trabeum. The sequence continues at coordinate 1,492,580 of NW_006920410.1, read as the reverse complement.
AGGATTCCAATGCGTGTATCTCTTACTAGGGCGTTCACACTTGTCCACTTGGACATGGGGCTTGGGCCTGCCGCAGGAGAGTGCCGGCCCCTTATGTTCAGGGATGCTAGGGTGATGTGCGCACACATGTTACGGCTAGCGCGATTGGCTGGTCGTCTATTGTGGGTCTGCTCCCATTTGTCTGCATGCTCCATCTGAGCTGGCCTTCGTCTAGGCTGAGTCTGGGTCTCCGCATCGGCAGATCCGCCACCATTCTCCACAGGGGTGTCATCGTGGGTGGCTCGGGCAGTTGGCTCCCCACCCACTTGACCCGCAGGGAGGTGTAAGCCATTACCGAGTGTTGAACCAGCCAGTGTGTGTTGTGAGTGTGGATTGTTAGGTGCCAAAGTATCACACCAGGCGTGCAAAAATAGGCCTGGGTAGAGTGGGCAAGGACCAGCCCACCTCGGTGGACTATGCTAGGGCGTTCGCAGGCCATCCCCCCTGGTGAGGAGGGCTTGGTACTACCCGTCGCTTCAGTGTCTCCGCATGGCACGTCCGGACCTAAATAGGTCACCGTAGGCGCACTGCCAGTCATCGAGGTGCAGTCCTACACCGCTTTCCTGTCCCGCATGCAGTCAGTAGATGTGGGCCAGTAGGTGCGAGACGGTCAGGCACCTCAGCTGACATGCCTCAGGGCATAGTCTCTGTGTCGTGCTAGGTGGCACAGAGGGCAGTTGTCATTGGTCATACCTACGTAGAGTGCAGGGTAGATACATGTATTGTCTACGCATACGCTTTACAGTCATTTTATCTACTGGTGCTTACAGAGTAAATGCACAGTAAAAGGAGGCTGGGAAGGGGAAAGCAAAATGGCGTCCTTGAGCAGTACAGTGCCATATCAGGGGGTAGGGGAAGTAAGGGCGTACAATGGAAATACATTCATATATGTTTAGTGAGCCTGCACGGCTCTTTTCGTGGCCCAGATCAAAGCTGTCTCAGTAGCCATGTCCACGTCCACAGCCCCGCCCGTGTCCATCACGGCCGGCAGGGCCGCCTCTATCTCCCGAGGTGAAACCAAACTTCTGGAGCTTGCCGGGGGCGAAGGCCTTGCAGAGTGCGTGGAGCTCGCTGGAGCAGGGCGGGGGCATGTGTCACTTCAGGCCTATAATGTCACTGTTGGGTCCCAGCCAGCCAGGGAGCGCAGGTAGGGGGCAGAGGCTGCTAGAGTGCGATGTGCACCCGCAGATGGCGCACGGGCAGGGGAAGAAGGGGACACCTACTCCATCGTCGAGGTGGGGGTATTGCAGCAGCGCCAGCTCACGGCGGAAGCGGACCCATTGCTCGAGTGTGTTGAACAGGTCGTCTTCAAGGAAAAGGAGCCAGAGGATAGAGTCACCGCTGGAGGCTTTTTGGACGAGGGGGCAGACAGTGAGGCAGTCAAGGACATACAGCATTTGGTTGTAGGCAACGAGCTCATTATCGGCCTGCATATCTTCCTGGAGTATGTGGGCGAGGGTGAACATTGTTGAACTAGGTGCTGACTTAGCTGCCAGGTTCTACAATGTACCAGAACTGTCTGGAACATGGGTCAGTGACATCATAGGTGGAGCTCAGTAGGATTAGGGATATTCCACGTAGCTTAGTCAGCCTATGGGCCACAGTGTATATAAACCCTGCAGCTCTGCTGCCTAATGACAAGGGGTCATTTATACGAGCTTTACCAGTAGCTACAGCATCCAAGCAATACAGGTGAGTTGTGTAGGGCGCACTGTGTGTGCTGCTGCCTCCATAACTCTTCATCAAACATGATGTCAGGTTCCTGGAGGCATCCACGTACAGTGTATAGGACGGACTCAACAGTGGCATGGGTCACGAAGCCGATGATGGGGAGGAGGAGGGTGGGTGTGCGCAGCTCATGCATGTCCAGGAGGTGGAAGAAGAGGAAGGAGATCCTTGTGAAGGACCAGACCCTCTTGGATAGTAGGCGATGACCGAGGGGTTCTGGGACCTGGACAAGCCACACCATCGGCAGCTGCTCGTTCAGGTCAGCTGCGATGGGCTGCATGATACGTATGCTGGCACAGGTGGGGTTGGCGGGGCCATTTAATGCGATAAGGACCTGTGCTAGGGCACTGCTGACAATTTTATCAGCTAGAGTGGGGACACAGGCATCACAGTTTGCGGGGCGTAGGAGGAGCTTCACGGAGCCTGCCTCAGGCTCGGTTTCAAACCAGCGGTTGATCTGCGCTTGGAGGAGGTTGTCGTACAGAGCAGTCCGGTGGGGCTGGTGCATCCTGGCGAAGCCCCCCGTGGGCGGAGGAGTGCTGGTGTGCTCGGCAGGTGGGCCAGGTGCCTGCACTGGGGTCACTGCCGGGGTTGGGTCATTCAGCTGGCCCTTTGTGATACGGCCAAGGGCTGAGAAGCGGGTCATGCGGCGTGCAGCTTGTTCTGCGGCCTGAGGGCGCAGGAGCATTAGCAGGGTGCACTTGTTTCAGAGCAGCAGGCTTACTGAGCGCTCTGGTGTGTCATCGTCTACAACAATCAGCACTTCGGGAGATGGGGTCTCGGAGCGGCTCTGCGGTGTCCGGGCTTCGTATTCGCACCTCTTACGGTAGTGATAATGCATAGCAGATGCATTGCAATGACAAAATGTATTACATTACCCAGGCATTGTGATGAGGGTGTAATGCATTATGCTCTGCAGGCCCGAGAGGTGCCAGCTGGGTTTGAACCTGGCTGCCCCGGCATCCCGGCTTGATGACTGGGATCGGGGATGGATCTGTATCCCCGGGGAAAGGTCCAGGGGGCTATTAATAGCAGATCCTCTAATTCTGCAGCTGCAGGGCCCGGAAAAATCCGAAAAATGGCGGAAAAATAGGAATATGTTGCTGAGCCTAGGTTCCACATTATTAGAGCTATAAATAGCATGGAGCGTCCACAGGTACCCACAGGGCAGTAATTTGCAGCTCATATAAAATGGGAAGAAATGCTGAAAAATCAAGGAAAAATCAGGTGATCCCCGGAGCACCACAAGCTCACTATGGCATCACTACATTATGTAATGGGTTACCAAATATGGGAATGGGCATGTGGTACACCTTCAGAATTCAAATTTTGCTCTCATTATGATTCTGGGGTCTATTTCTGCTGGTCTTGTGACTGTTGTAGCACATGGTCCTGATGGGGAACTTGTACCTGTAGTATGTACATTGTACTGGCTGTCTATTGAGTCAAAGG
>NW_006920410.1:1488333-1489341 GCF_000344685.1 Gloeophyllum trabeum ATCC 11539 | reverse complement strand
TATTGCAATGACAAAATGTATTACATTACCCAGGCATTGTGATGAGGGTGTAATGCATTATGCTCTGCAGGCCCGAGAGGTGCCAGCTGGGTTTGAACCTGGCTGCCCCGGCATCCCGGCTTGATGACTGGGATCGGGGATGGATCTGTATCCCCGGGGAAAGGTCCAGGGGGCTATTAATAGCAGATCCTCTAATTCTGCAGCTGCAGGGCCCGGAAAAATCCGAAAAATGGCGGAAAAATAGGAATATGTTGCTGAGCCTAGGTTCCACATTATTAGAGCTATAAATAGCATGGAGCGTCCACAGGTACCCACAGGGCAGTAATTTGCAGCTCATATAAAATGGGAAGAAATGCTGAAAAATCAAGGAAAAATCAGGTGATCCCCGGAGCACCACAAGCTCACTATGGCATCACTACATTATGTAATGGGTTACCAAATATGGGAATGGGCATGTGGTACACCTTCAGAATTCAAATTTTGCTCTCATTATGATTCTGGGGTCTATTTCTGCTGGTCTTGTGACTGTTGTAGCACATGGTCCTGATGGGGAACTTGTACCTGTAGTATGTACAATGTACTGGCTGTCTATTGAGTCAAAGGGATATTTTCCACCACCGGCTCTGGAAATGGTTTTCTCATTTTCCCACACTAATACTATGCTCCACAATGTGCCCTTCTGGAAACAAGGTCATCTACCAGTAGGCTCCATGTTTATATAAGGCACCAGAAGATTTTGAGCAATGGGTGGCTAAATGCTACTTTTGGGTAGTACTCCTCATGCAGACCCCCAGTGACTAACATTTTTGGGGTTAGGGCTTAGAGCACACTCTCCCTCAAGTGCCACCCTCCCACAGCCATCCCCCAGGCAAGCAATCACCAAATATAGGTGACCTCGGTGGCTATGGTGCTACTGAGAGCATTTTCGGACGGTTTTCAGACAGTTTGGACAGTCAGTCAAGTAGTGTCCGGTGCAGTGCTTGCCCTGGTAATGGTGCAATGGGTCAC
>NW_006920410.1:1480172-1488044 GCF_000344685.1 Gloeophyllum trabeum ATCC 11539 | reverse complement strand
CTCAAAATCTTCTGGTGCCTTATATAAACATGGAGCCTACTGGTAGATGACCTTGTTTCCAGAAGGGCACATTGTGGAGCATAGTATTAGTGTGGGAAAATGAGAAAACCATTTCCAGAGCCGGTGGTGGAAAATATCCCTTTGACTCAATAGACAGCCAGTACATTGTACATACTACAGGTACAAGTTCCCCATCAGGACCATGTGCTACAACAGTCACAAGACCAGCAGAAATAGACCCCAGAATCATAATGAGAGCAAAATTTGAATTCTGAAGGTGTACCACATGCCCATTCCCATATTTGGTAACCCATTACATAATGTAGTGATGCCATAGTGAGCTTGTGGTGCTCCGGGGATCACCTGATTTTTCCTTGATTTTTCAGCATTTCTTCCCATTTTATATGAGCTGCAAATTACTGCCCTGTGGGTACCTGTGGACGCTCCATGCTATTTATAGCTCTAATAATGTGGAACCTAGGCTCAGCAACATATTCCTATTTTTCCGCCATTTTTCGGATTTTTCCGGGCCCTGCAGCTGCAGAATTAGAGGATCTGCTATTAATAGCCCCCTGGACCTTTCCCCGGGGATACAGATCCATCCCCGATCCCAGTCATCAAGCCGGGATGCCGGGGCAGCCAGGTTCAAACCCAGCTGGCACCTCTCGGGCCTGCAGAGCATAATGCATTACACCCTCATCACAATGCCTGGGTAATGTAATACATTTTGTCATTGCAATAGAGCATATTCACTGTGGTAATTACCACAGCGTGGGGCCAATGGGGTCGCTTGAATCCATCAAAATTCCCTTACTTGGAGCTCCACCCGTAGTAATTACCACACCAAATATGCTCTAATGCATCCATAATGCATTATTATTACAGCAGCGGCTGATTAGTCATGTCAAGTTTTGCAAATATCTTACCCTTCGCGCAATCCGACAGGATATCATCCACACGTGGGAGCGGGTGGCGGTCAGGTACTGTATTTGCGTTCAGTTCCCGGTAGTCATTCACCCAACGCGGCAGCACGGTCAGGTCGGACTTGGGGACAAGGAACGCCGGGGAGCAGTATGGCGAGGACGATGGATGCATTCAGCCAGCAGCGAGATGTTGTTCGAGAAGTACGCGCCAAGTGTCACGGTATTTCTTCGGGCAAGAATATTCCTGCATCTGAATGACCTTGTTGGGATCCTTGAGACGGATACAATGATAGACGTCCGAGGGCAGGTTATCTAAGTGTGGGATATCATCTGGGAAACAGTCAGCGTAGCGGTGCTTGTATAGTCAATGTCTAACGCCTTGAGAGTTTTAGCAGCATCGAGCTTTTCGATACGATCACGAACGGCAGCCACCATATTAAACTCCTTCAAGGGTTCGCAACGTGCGTCCACCGCCGCTCGGTGGGGAAGCAATTGAGCCTTCAGCTCTGCAACAACATCGTTGTGCAACAGCTTATAATCCCAAGGAGGAGGAGGAGGAGGGGTAACATGAACTCTAGGATTCAATAGGTCATAACCACATGACTTGTCCATACATGTACAGTCTTCATGGTCAAGAACAAGGTGATTGTGAGAAAGGAATGGTCCACCGAGAAGGATATCAGAACACAAATTGGGAACCACAACTGCTTCGAAACGACGGGAGTGCCAAACATTATCAGAAGAGGACAGGGACAGTTTGATAAAGTCCACGAGCTCGTACTCCATGGGAGGTCCTTCAGACATAGCGAGGGTGCAATGGATAGGACGCTTCATGCGCGATGGTATCAGTCCCAGGCGCTGTACGAGATGGTCTGATATCAGTACCATGTGTGCACCGCTATCCAACAGGCCAGAGATAGGAACAGGAAACTCGTGGGCAGGCCCAGAGATAAGGCAAGAAAAGATAAAATGAGAGGTAGAGAGAGGTGCGCACTCGGGCTCAGAATCAGATTCATCCCCTAGAACACACGTAGGCATTATTACGGTGATCGGATGTTGTCAGACCAAGAAATTGTTTGAATGCAAAATGCTTAAAACATGGTGGCTGACAATATTCAACAACAGGGGAGACATCTACCGCAGCTACTTCGCACTTGCAAGACAGCTTGGAATGTACCCAGACCACCATGAAGCCATGCAAGATTACCTCCTCTTGGAACGATGGGGGAGGACATTTACTACTCCACTCTCTCGCTTGCCAGGAGTCAGCTGAGGCTGGCAGAATGCCATCGGGCCACTGATCAGTAAAGGGGAAGTGACTGGATCTGACAAAAAGAAGGGAATGACTTGGGTTGAGTAGGAATTTCATAGTTTTGGGTTGTGGAGTCATTTTGAGTCCTGTTGACTCAACCTGACTCATCTTTTCTCTCACACTAGCACTGACCTGTGTTGCCTCCCATTTCATATTGTCTTTAAGTAGCAGTATGACTCACATGTAGTCAAAGGCCTGCTAGAGTATAAAAAGGGAACAGTATGTAGGGACAGGGCAGGCTATCTATCCTTGCCATTTACCAACATTTGATCTCTTGAGCCCTCTTCAGCTGTGAAGAAGCTCTACTGTTTTCTTGGATTTGTGAAGTACTTGCTGAAGTCCTTCACTGATCTACTCTTGCTCTCTTATCATCCTCTGCCAGCTCTAGTAGTTGACTCTCACTCTTCCTTTTGCTTGACAACAGGAGCCTACCCTCAAGAACATTGAGGAGTCTAGCTTGACCAAGGACAAGTCCAGCTACTTCTCTTAGGATTTTTCCCCCTTTCTAGGACCTGGATTTTTTTGGGTGTTTAGTTAGGTAGCAAAGTCCTGCTGACAACATGTAGGTCCATCGTCGTCGACGTCCTCGATGGTAGCGGTATTGATGGCCGCAACCGGTCAAGGTGCGTGGGTCGAGGGGCCTGTGGTGGACGATTTCAGGTGGACCGGCACATCTGCCTCGGTGAGAGGCTTGTACTGGGCAGGGTCCGGTCGTTCGGTGCACATCGCCCGCCTGTGGTTAACACCGAATTTCCAACAGTTGAAACATCCACTATACTTCATGAGGAGCGCACGCTCAGCATCTGTGAGGCCAGGGAGCCTGGCCGTGTTGCCAGTGAAGGGCATTGGGCGAGAGGTGTATGTAGTTGTCGACATGGAGGAGGTAACAATGGGGGGCGTTGTCACTGACCTTGTCGGTGGACAGCGTCCGCGATGGCCTCGGTCTGGTTCCGTTTGTCATGAGCGTGTTCTTCGTCGAGCAGGCGGACTGCGTTGATCCAGGGCTTAAAGGCAAGGGCCTTGAGCTCCCGCGTGTCCTTCTTGCAGTACCGTTTGGTCTCGGCGTTCATGTGCACTTCGAAATGGAACCTCAGACTTTGATTGGTCAGATGGGACGTCGTTTCTTTGAGCAGAGAGTTAGTGGATTGGATACGGTTTACCCAATTCCAGAAGAGCTCGTTGTTCTGGGTCGACTTGAGGATCTCTTTCTGGGTCGACTTGAGGATCTCTTCGCGCAGGTCATCCTCCCAATCGTCGCGGAGATAGAGGCTCTTCATTTCGGTGATGCATGCATCGAGGGTGAGGCGGTCGATGCGGTCTTGGTCCGATCGGTACCAATCGGCCAGGCAGTCGTCTTGCATACCCCAGGCAACGCGGCTGACCTGCTTGTTGGCATCGAGCTCCTTGTGCATAGCATAGATGTGGCACGTGTAGTACCATTTGCATAGGATGACGGGTGTGAGGTCACCAGGCATTAGGGTTGGAGGAGACTTTGGCATCGCCTGTTGTACCGTCGCGAGACCTGTTTCACTGTTCAGCATTGTTGTCAACGGGATATCGTCATCTGAGCTCGAGGAGTCGGAGGTTTGGGTACTTGGTGTGGGTGATGGAACGGGTGGTGGTGGAGGCGAGGGTGAACGGGACAGTCTGTGGGCGTCGTCGAACAAGTCTTCTGGTCCGAGTCCGGAGGGAACTGATGACAGCGATGATGGGGCAGAGGTGCTGGATTGATGGTCCAACTGCGTGGGTGCGAGACGAGCGCGGATCTCCAAACGAGTCGAGACACAGGCAGGGATCATGGGGAGACTAGGGGGGGATGACAGTTTGACTGGGGGACTGGGGGGGACGTACAACTCGGTTCCTTTGGTAGTTCCTACTGCGAAGGAACATTCAAAGAAAGTGGAAGGCCGCCAAGGCCTCACTAGCCAGAGACGTTGTTGAGACTTAAGACATGTAGCAGAACGTAGAACACAGCGTATGATTTAGCACGAAGTGGGTAAAAGGGAAAAGTAAAGTACAAGTAGAGAATCACCACCTTACAAGGCGAGCGAGCAGACAGAATGAACCACTATTGGAACAGGCCAATCAGAGGCCTTGATCCCGAAGCTCTATGATGATTGCTTCCGCGGATCGACCGATAAGATCGTGGCATAAACGCCCACGATTACAGTGGGGGATGCTCTCTAGGACCCCTCCTCGAACCTGGGGGGGGCACTGTGATATGCATAGTTAGACGACTTAGGATCGAGGAGGTCCCGGAGGTACTGGTACATGTGCTCTGCTTATGTAATCCACTTTTTCACCTTATGTTCTCATCATCTATCCTTCTGCTATCTTGTTTCCCTCACTTTTCTCTACTTTCTAGCTATTCCCTTCTGTCTCATTCTGTCTTAGATTTCTTCTTATCTTTACCACTTAGTGCTATTCCCATATCTGTCATCAATCTATCTTGTCTTGGTCTACTACCTGGTTCGAACACTTGGTGACTTACGAGGCTCGACGCCTCAATACCGGCTGTATTACAAAGACAGTACAGATGCACACAGTAGCACAACTGATTCTGAGGCTGACTTGAACCAATGAGGCTCTCTGGTATTTAGAGGGTCTCTTATTATTGGGGGGTCTCTTTTTAAGACTGTCTACTGAGCTCCTTATATACCCTACAGTATTTTGAAATTCATAACAATAGGGTGGGAGAATTGCCTGGTTACTAGAGAGAATGGTGTACAATAGTGTGAGAAAATAGGATGAGTCAGCTAGCTTGAGGACTCATGATTGGTCCTTGAGCATAGGCTGAGTCAACATGACTCATCTCTATAAATAGAAGGGAATAGTATAAGTCATATTGACATAGAATGAGTCATATCCACATAGCATGAGTCATATGTAAGGGAGTGAGTCATAAAGGCATGGAATGAGTCATATGGACATAGAATGAGTTATATCAAGGGAAAACAGTGGAATGTCTCGGATCCTCCTAGAATACTCTGCTCCCTGAATATTCTCACACTCCTCCTGCTTTGATGCTGCACCAAAACCGTTCTCCTTGCAATAACAAGTGTTTTGCAGGATTGAAGTCAATGTTGTATATGTCTTCATTGTTGATTCCCAGCCAGTTATTGAAGATACTGACCACCAAACCTTCCATTACTGATCTGTATATTCCAAATATAGTGGCTTGAAGCTGGTACTGGTGGTACAGTTCAGGCCTGGAAGGGATATGTTCAGCACTGATATGCACAGACACACAACAATCACCAAGGACCAAAAGAAACAAATAAACCTAACACCAGTGGTATGGGTGGAGGCGGTCTGAGACAACTGAGGGGTATTTTAATAGTTCGAGGGGGAAGGAGGAGTAAGATGACATAGAGTAGTCCATAGGAAGACCTAGAAAAATAAAACAAACACTTTGACACCTGAAACAAATGCTAGTTGATGCTCCTGAGTATTTATCTCCGAAAAGTCACAATCAAAGTCTAACCAATAATGATGATGTCATTGCCATTTGCTCTGGCATCATTTGACTTGTTCTTGAAAGCTGCAGGATAGAGCATATTCGGTGGAAGAAATACCAGCGAATTTTAGGACTAGACTAAGCTTTGGTTTGGAATAAGGCGTCCTCTCCACAATTGCGATGGCAGACACCACTGCACCATGGAAGTTGCCTAGAAAGGTGACAAAATGAATACTTGTGGCTAGAAAAGGCAAGATGTCGATGGAATCATCTCCAAACCGGGTCTTTTGCTGTCCCCAGCATCTGAGCTTTGGAATACCAGCTCACCATTCCAAGAATAAGGTTTTGTGGTATATCCTCCACCGAATATGCTCTGATAAGCAAGAGGCAGATGTGCTCTGTTTTTGAAGTAGTAGGGAGTAAGTAGAATACCCTGAAGATCAGGTACATTGCTATACTGAAGGGGTTTCAGCAGGGCAAAATGGGGATTTATGCACATTTTTTGTTTTGACCCCCGGTCTGGCAGCTTACTGCCCCCATACTGAGAGCTGTCTCATGTAGTTACTTCTGGCAGTCAAGCACCCCTCATATGGTGGTACATAATGTGTCTTCAGCAGTGGGTGTTGTCATGTGTCCTTTTGATGAATCTGCAAATGGGACACCAAAAAGGACACCTCCTTTGCCCACCATGAAACCCCTTGACCCCCAGTGAGAAACGACAAAATTTACATGATTTTACAGAGAATTATATGTATTGTGTCAAAGTAATTGGCTGCAAACTTCTTTAAATTCCAGAATGACCGTTTAAATTCGCTGCCGGGAATTTGTCTGAATTGAGTTGAAGGAGTCTTAAGCGCGACAAGTGTCCGAGCTGTCAGTCCATCTAGGACGTATAAGGCTGGTAGCGCCGCCCTCCGGGCGGCAAGGCCCGCTACCTTGGGTGGGGGATCGGGAATAGATGTTGTAGGGCGTATTTGTTACTCAAGCTTGCATGTATTGGGTTTTTTCCTTCACAGATTTATTGCTGTTTGACTGTTAATGGTGTCTCTATGCGTCTACTACTGACATGGCATGAGAAGGCGACCGAGAACACAAGCATCAGTCTCGCTGACCTAGTGTTGCCACGGCACGGCTCGAGCCGGCATGCCGTGCCGGACCGAACAGCGGCTCGAGCCAGAATTTGCGAGCCAATGAGAGCGGCACCTTTATTCTTGTGTCGGCTCGTAGCCGTTGATGGAGCGGCTCTCCGCGGCTACGGACCGCTCGAGCTACAGCTCGAGTTGCCTAATCTAGCTACCGTGTTATCTGTCGATGAACGTCGATTGACGCGACGTAGACGCGTCTGCCGCTAGCTCTGCGTCGCGCGTGCTAGGTTAAGGAACATGGACTGGTGTACCGGAGATCTATAGATGTGATCTCTGTCTGAATACATGTGACTTGTGCGATATGACGCCCACAACACTTTGAACCGGCAGTTCGTAACACGTTTTCTCTTATCGCCTACCATCTTGCCCAAGAAATGCACCTCATGGTATCGAGGTATGTCTGCAGATCAGATAATGATGTGTACAAGATATAGGATGGCCAAGTGTGCCCCGCGATGATATGCACTGACACACAACAATCACCAAGGACCAAAGGAAATAAACCTAAACCCCGTGATATGGGTGAAGGCGGTCCGAGACAACTGAAGGGTATTTAATAGTTCGAGGGGGAAAGGAGGAGTAAGACGTCGTAGGGTAGTCCGTAGGAAGACCTAGAAAAATAAAACAAAACCTTGACGCCTGAAACAAACACTAAGGGACGCTCCGGAGTATTTATCTCCGGAAAGTCGCAGACAAAGTCGCAAACCACGAAACCGAGTGTAGGTTCGGGCCCACGGGAGTAGAAATTGCTAGAGAAACTTGGTTAATTTTATTTCGCTATGTGAGACTCACCGGAGCTAATTGGATCGATGGCGGAGATAATTCACTCGACGAGTCAGGCCTATTGGCAAAGCTAAGATCGGTTATAATTCGCTAAGTTCGACGCTTTCGAACTTCTCGGGTCGCTGAGATCGTAACTCTAATTCTCTGAGATGGTGAAGTCGAAACTTGTTTTTCTGTACGCTACTTTGTACAATTTATACTACAGGAATGGCTTTGCGACCGTCCGGAGATAAATAACAAATAACCGCCGCT
>NW_006920410.1:1355678-1457461 GCF_000344685.1 Gloeophyllum trabeum ATCC 11539 | reverse complement strand
GCCGCGTACATGTCAATGCAATAGCATGAATTTTCTGTATTTAATGAAATTTATTCCATGTTTTTATGACTACATACAAGTACTATAGCTATGCTCATCGTCGGCGACGACGACGACGGGCCTACTGACGAGGTGCCGGAAAGGCGGAGCCTCGAAGAAGCGGCGCGCCTATGTCACCAGACACGTGGCGGTACGCCCTAGGGTTGGGGTCTGCTACCAGACTTCTACCCGGACCGCTGCCGGAAGCGGCAAGGGCATGGTGGTTGACAGGGAAGACAGCGAGGACGGGGTGTCGAGCAGAGTAGCGGACGGCCTTATTATACTAGCGTAGGCGGTGACGTGTACTGTATGTAGACCGATGCTCGAGCGTTGAAGTCAAGGGGGACGAGGTGGGGTACCCAGGGGGGGCGTTCAGGTGGGGTGGCAAAATAAGGTTTTCAAGACCCCTTGGTCTCGCGTCTTGGGGCGTAGTCCCAAGTCTAAGGCGTCTCGCTTTTGGCGTCACTCGGGTGCCGTTCGCAAGCTCACGCCTTCCATCACTCCGAAACCGAAAAAGGAAGGCGTGTGCATTGCGTACAGGACTGGTCGCGAGTCTAGTCATCGAGGTGGCCGGAAATAATGTTAGGCAAATACATGCAAATATACTAATAGGTTCTAATTTCAAGGAAATTCTGCACGTTTTCACTGGGCTTGACCGCTTGTCAGAAGTCAAAGACACAAGGGGTCAAGGCTTGACCCCGCTAGCTCTGCTTTTCAGAAAGCAACAGAAAGCGAACCGCAGTTAGAACTGTATGGCCCTAATGCACAGTACAGATGGCAGCGACAACAGAGCAAAGCAAACAGCAAAGCAAACAGCAAGAATAGCAATGTAAATACAGTATTAGTTTGATTATAGACGATAATATTCCAGACTCTGGTTAGAATAAGCAATAACTTAGACGAAGGGCTCGTTGTGGTTGTGGCGAGCGGTTGACAAAAGTAGCCCATCACACCACCAGGAGTTCCCGTTCGATTTGAGCTGCGGCTTCCTGCAAAGCCATGTACTGCTGCAGTTTCGTCTGCTTGTCCAACGCCAGGATGGTCGCAGCCTGGTTATTCAAGAGGGTCGACGATACGCAAGAATCTAGAGTATCCGTAGGGATCTGTTCGCGTGACGAAGCTGAGGATGTGGATGATGTTAGAACCCCAGTCACGTCTAAAAACTGAGAGAGGTCCAGTTCTGAAATGGGGGGCTCAGCGCGCATATTTAAGGCAAAAGGAGATCCTTACCATTCAGGCTTGCGTGACTAACAACAGCGGATAACGGCATAGGGGTCAGCGGAGAAGTCCTGTTAGAGTAGGAAGATTCGGTCGCAGAGAGGCGATGTCTCTGATCTGCCCCTCCCATATATACATCTTCGGGCGAATCGGAAAGTAAATCAAGCATGGACACTCTGGAGACATCCAGGTGGATATCATGCAGTCTGAAGTCCGAGCATCTATCACTAGCAGGTTGCCAGGCAGTCTCGATGCCTGTACTGGGGGCTTCAAACATCACATCGTCAGTCGAGATTGACTCAGAAGGGACAAGACAAAGATGCTCACTTATTGAGGAATACCCGTTAGTATCATAATCATCTAGCTTCGGCCAAGATCTGAATAATTCAATGTCGAATTCCGCAGTGTGGTCTAATCCACCTAGAGTGACTGGACAGCTCTCGAGATCGAAGAGATTATCCGGTGGAAATGTCTGAGCAATGTCAAGCGACTCAACTCGGTCATCCTGGAATGAGGGTAGAGGGTCTGAGACACAAAATCGCCCAGCCGGTAAACCGCGAGGTCGATTATGGGTCTCTGCTCCGAAACTGTGTGATGACCGACGCTTTCGTGAAGACACGACCCCAGGGTATGTGTGGATAGCACCCTGATTGACCAGCGCTCCACACTGCCCTTGTGTATCGGTATCCAATGTAGGCGCGTTATCTGAGGACACAGATGCCGTCAAAGAGTATCCCGGACTCGTCGCATGCACTTGGCTGCTCGTGCCCAACCTGTACTTCCATGAGATGTGACTTTCAATAAAGTAGGAATAAGACTTGCCTCGCTCGCTTGGCTGGACGTTCGCCGGAAGAACCTCCACTCACAGGGCCCGAGTGAGAGACATCAACGAGCGCCCGGCGTTTCCCCAGAATAGGGATACGACAACCGAACTCGTGAAGATCTTCCAATTCTGAGAGGTCGCCATCGCTATCACTTCCACTGGACTGCGATAAAGTCAAGGAAGGGGTCCTGGAAAGCGCAGGAGGCGGTCTCCGGAAAGAACGCGCGGAACAAGGGGAGAACCCTCCGAACTCCTCAGCGAGCTTATTCCGTAGCCTTCCTTTCGCTCTCTGCAATCTCCGTAATTCCTTCTCCATTTCCTTTCTTCTCTTTACCGAGTCCTCCTCGTCCTTCTTCTTGCGTTCCGTCCTCAGCCTGTCGGCCTCGGTTATATCCTTCACAGAGACGTCTAGATCCGACGCTAGTTTGCTCTTCTTGTAGACATGTGCGCAGAGCCCTTGCGCCCGAGCTTTCATCTCCAGGAATTCATGAGTGAGACAGGCGTCCTGCGGCGCCTCACGACCTTCCTCGAGAAGTACGCGTGACGCTGCAGCCACAACATCTTGGCGACAGTTATTGAAATACGTCTTGGAAATGGTGGTCCAGCCCATTCTCCGGCGCGCGCTCTGAAACCATGTATCGATAGACGACAGAGACGCATTCGAAGCTTTTGCAATGTCTTCCTTCGTGGCCCTGGACGGATACGGATTGTGAATGTTGCGGAGAAGCCACTTGTAGCATAGCAGTGTGAAAGAGGGTCGATGTGGGCGGTCGGACAGGGATGGGGAGGAGACGAGGCACCTGCATGGGCTAGGTGAACACGACGTACACTGCTGCTTCGGAGAGGAGAGTGCTAGACGCCTTTCGTGGGTGTGGCAGTCCCGACTCCGTGAGTCCACAATGTCAGCGTCCAGGATAACCTGAAACTCCTCCTTCAACTGTGAGGTTAATGAGTCCGTAGTGGCCTGAAATTCAATGAACGCATTCGTCATCTCAGAGACCCTTGTGGAGACGTCGTACGCCAACGCCATAGTTGCCTCGTCGACTTCGCCAGTCTCTATCGCCTCGCTGAGGTCCGAGAGCAATACGGACCAGTCTTTGGAGAATGATTCGACAGCATCTGCACCTTCAGAAACGCTGCACAGGAATCGGGCCTCCGCTTCTTCCAAACGCTGACGGACGTCAGTTGAGACCATAGCGGTGTTGTGTGGAAGGGTGTAGATGTTATATGAGGGTGGGGGCGCGATACATGAGGTGCATTGAAGTTTGTTAGTGTTTAGTCAATGACTCAATGGGATACCACTGAACAATGCGGAGTACCAAATACATTGCTGTATCAGGCAATATCAGGAAACTTACTCAAGCACTGAGGCAGCTTGTTACCGTCCGATACAGTGCCCAATTCCAAGTAGCTTCTTGCCTTCATGCAGCGCAGCTGTCCTCCAGATACTCGTGGCGACCTGTTGCGTCGCATTATCGATGTTGCTCGTCGACTCGAACATCGAACATCGTCCCATCCTGTGATTCACAACACTCCTATCCGCCCACCCGCTCCCCCGCCTGTATGTCTACCGCGCCCGTCGTCTATACTAGGAAAACTTCAGGACATCGGATTACCACCCAGCTTGGCCGAAACTGTATCCAATGCATACTTACGTCGCGCCGAGGAATGGCGACACCAGGTGGAAAGGGGCATCACTCGGGTTTGCTCGGAACTGGCCCTGAAGGCCGCTAATTCCATCACTGATGATATTATAATACGACGAACGGTCCAGCTTCATGAACGTTCATATCATGCGAGGCTGGATGAATGGGTATCACAAGTCTTACATCGGGTGAAGACGCGGATTACCCCGCAGCAAAACCAGACCCATGAAGTTGCTGCCTCCAAAACTCGGCACGCCTTCAATTCAGTACGTCAAATATCTTCGGGAGTCCGGCTTCAACACTGACCCTGTTTTCGCGTAGGAATACGTGCCGATTCTCGAGTTCATGTACGAGGAAAACCCGTTTCCGCCGCATGCTGATAAAGTCTTCCTGGCCAAGAAGTGCGGGATGACATACAAACAAATCCACGTTTGGGTGAGTACTTCTTTATCTTTTCTTCGACCTTGTTAAATCTCCACCCAGTTCCAGAATCGACGAAATCGGTCGAAAAAAGAAGGTCGGGCGCCGAAATGTGAATATCATGCTGGCGATGCTTTCGCGTTCGAAGCTCTCATGAGCCGTCTTGGAGAGCGCGCTGTCCCTGCGGATCAGCGAGCTAAGCCCGTGGATTCAGATGCGTCCGAGTATGAGTGGTTGTCGGACCCCAGCGACAACGAGGTTCGTGTTATACCGATTTACCCTGGTTGTATACTAAACGAGCGCAACGTACGGAATAGTCTACCTCGCAGGAAACGTCTACGCCTCGTCCCGATGTCTTAGACAACTCTGCCGTTAGGGCACCACCGTATGCATTCCCTGCTTCATATCCTCCAGCGATACGCGCTACGAGATCACACAACTTCAACAATTTCTTGTGGCGTCGCCGTCCGGAGGGAGGAGATGGAAGGAATTCCAATCCATCAGTCGGCGTGGATGAACTGTGCTCGCAGTTTGCCGTTATGAACATTCAACGAACGGCTGGGCGTCGCCTCATAAAGAAGAAACACCACGACCTGCGTCATTCAGCGCGTCAACGGCCCGAGATATCTGACACCAGATTGAAGCGTAGAACTTCGACCCTGGATGCTCAATCCGGGTCGCCTGCCATGCAGATGGCTTCGCTGAAACGTCCGCGTACCTCTGCTGGTCGATCGCGGCAAGTCCTTCCGGAGCCTTCATGCGACGTTATTGCAGCACGTACCACAAACGACCCTGCCGCGCGGACCTTGAGGGATATCTCTGGTGAACACGTCTCTGTGGCATGTGCTGTCGCCCATCGTGAAATCCGACCGCTTCCGAGAAAGTCTCCTAGGGCCAAGGTTCACGCATCAGGTTCTCCCACTTCTCCTGGGACAGGGATTGCGTTAACGCCTGTCGAGGTATTGGGGTCGTATTCATCGCCTGACAGCGCTTGTGGTTGTAGCTCTAGATCGCCTCCGCCAGTGACGAGCTTGTTGCGCGGCTCGAACTTCGATCTTGCGAGGCCGTCCTCGGCTACTTCATGCAATGAGGCAATTCCCGACTATCCGCTATTGTCTGGACTATTCCCTACATCCCATTCTAGGTCTTTAGACCATCCATATCTGGCACGGCGTCATTCACGGAGTACTTCCGGCAGTAGGTCTCCCTTCAGCGAGGATGACGATCCTGCTCCGCGGACGCCTCCACAGTATGGCTATACTATTTCACCCCCCATGTCCGCGAGTGGCTATGACTGCGACGTCTCATCGGAGCCGCATGACCTATGCGTAGACACCCGTTTTTTTTCGGAGGGTTTACTGCTGGATCTTAGTTCGACACAGTCGAAGGCCAGACTGTCAGCCGATGCGATTCTTGACTCGCCTCGGACGATGGCGGTTGGCAATGGGGTGCAGACCTAGACTAGTCTTGTCCCGATGGTCCTCTCAATTCCCTTGAGTTTCTTATCAGGCTACCTTATGCTCGTGTTGATTATTATTTTTATTGCGCTTTATTCACGCTGCTCTTGCGATCTCGTATAATTTATATTCACAGTATCATTATTTCGTCGCTGTCGATTTTGGTGCCATCCTGATATCGCTTTCTGATGTTTCGCTGTCTTTTTAGCTATGGATGTTGGATTACTCCACAATGTATCAATTACTGCTAGCTTGTATACTTATAACACTGCAGATGAAAGTACGGACCTGAGGTTGTACAATGTAATCGCTCGCAGAGCGCATTGCACCTTCAGTCGCTCTCATACATGAATGTGGTGGCGTGTATTAGCGAACGTCTCAAGTCTCATTTGACCTCGAACATACGTTCAATGATTCGATTTACATCGGACCGCGCCATCGCTGCGCTACAATGTACAGAGCACTACACCTTGACTTCTCGCTGGCATACTGCACGAACGGCAGTATTCTCTCTGATCTCTTCTGCTTATATTCCATGAGGTCGTCCGTCATGCTCTATCACATAAACTTCGAAGCCTTCGTTACGTACTTCGCATGAGGTCATAGCCTTCTAGTCTACAATAGAGGCGACTCACCAGACCCATCAAGCTACCCAAACCACCGCTGTTGCCTCCGCCAGTCGTGCCAGAGAACTTGGATTGCACCAAGAGCTTCATGACAGTCATAGCCGCACTGTTCACTGCATCCTGCTTGTTGCCAGACACGGCGCCTTTACTATCGAACAGCTGGGTGGCTTCCGCCATAGCCATGCTGATCAGCTTCGTTTGCATGTTGCCACCTCCGCTACTGGATCCACCACTCGAGGTGAAACTTTTCAGCGCCTGAACAGACGGCACTCATGAGTCACATTTCAAAGTGCACTGATGCGGTGATTGCGCGTACTTGCAGAGCAGCTGCACCGCCAAGAGCAGAGGCATCCATACCACTGCCATCGCCTTCCTGGTATACCTTTCGATGAGCATCTTGGACACCCTGCTCATCAACCGGCTGCTGGTGCTCGGTCTGTACATGATGTCAGTGATGGACCGCTAACAATGAAGTAACGACGGCGCGCCTTGTTGTTGCTCAAGAAGCTCATCGCCGAGGAGAATAGTGAGCTATCACCCGACCCCTGAGATGTCGCGGTGCGAACGGCCTCGTCATGGTCGACTGCATACAGATATCAATGTCAAATTCGCTTTGCCACATAATGGCAGCGCAGGACACTCACTGTCGGGGCCATCATTGTACCCGCCCTGGCCCTGGTTCGAGTGGTGTGGCGAATTGTACTCCTGGCCACCAGTCTTGTTCACATTGTTCGCTGCAGGCCACAGTGGGTACGATAAATCCTATAGATGGATTCCGATCTTGACAGATTACGCACACTGAGACTCAGAGTAGGCCTGATAGCCCTGTTTGGCGAGGTTCATAATGTTATCCTGAACAGACAGGTCAATGGCCCGCCACAATGCTCTGCAGGGGCAGCCCGTACCATTGTTGTGAGATGTGGTTGTTGCTATCGAAGAGGCACTGCGGCTTGGATAGGGCGATGATGTATGGCAGCCCCTATTTATGGCAGCTAAATTGGTCCCGGAAAGGCGATGATGTCGAAGCCTTTGTCCAAGTGGCTTCTCTCGGCGATCGCCGGGTGGCGCGGTTCCTGGACCTGTGGCGGCAAGACGGGCCTTGGCTTTTGCCACAGCTCGTTCGGTTTCTCCAAGCCACCACGTGCACTTCTGTGTCAATGCTGAGCTACTGTCTGGCATATGGCTCTCATGCTTTTCCACTGTGCAATAGACTGGCTGATAATGTCTTGACAATATGCTGAAAGCACCTCAGGGTGCCGACTGGCAGGTGACACAAGATCATCCAAGATCATCGGTGATGCAAACTCTCCTACACTGCTCATGGTTCTAGTTTATCCGTCCTTCTTTGTCTACCTGTGTTGCCGGTTGCCGATTGGTATCAGTGTAAAGTCTCAAGATCCGAAAGGTCTCGTTTTTCCATCCAGTCGCAATGGGAGCGGAACGCGTTACATCCTTGCCATTCCACTAAAATTTGTGTCAAGGAGCAGTCTCATTATGCTACGGGGTATAGGACATATCTATCGTACATTCAGTCTTCCTTCCAGACTAGCATACATTCATACAGCGTTCTCCCCAACTCGCAGCGCACTTGGGTCCTGCACCGTATTGGTAGGCGGGTATGGCTCGCCAACCGTATGAGGTCCACTCTCGAGGGGTGCCGTGGACGCAGGTACGGAGCTGTCTGCTGGTCCGGTCGTGCTCGAGGTCTTTCCAGCACCTACGTATCCCTGAGCAGTCTCGACGGCCTTGTTGATGTGTGGCTGAGCTGCAGCCTTGGCCGTCTCGATGTGAGGCTGAGCAGCGGCTGCTGCAGCTTGGACGTATTCCTTGCCAGTTGCAAGCGCACTGGTGGCAACTGACGACAGGGTGCCGACGACGCCATTGGCAGTGCCAGCGGCAGTTCCCTTGGCTTGTTCGGTTGAAGGGAGATATGACTGGATGGGAAGGGTCCTCAATATCATCATCAATGCGCAGATGTGCTCCCGGACGTACCCCTGCGGTAGCGGCAGCTGAGCCAACTAGCGACTTGGCCTGTTCAACGTATCCGGCGCCAGTGGCCTTCGCACTATCCACATCGTGCTTGCCCTCCGCGACGGCCTTGTCGGTCGTCGCGCTCAGTTGTCCTGCAGCACCACTAGCTCCCCCACTCAGGTCAGAGTTCAAGGTCGCCTGAATCGGGGATAACGCGTCAGCATATTCACAAGGCACAATTGAGATGTGAATACGAACCTGGGCAGCGAGAGCAACCTCCTCGGCGGCCTTCTTCTCGAGTTCTGCGTTCTGAGCAACCTTCTGTGCGAGCTCGGGCGTGGAAGTCTCTGCCTCAGCCCAGGCAGCGGTGGTCTCGTACTTGGCGCTGGACGCGTCTCCGTCAGGACGGTGCTACAACGCAGGCAATGACTCGCTACTCACTCAGAAGACATGATAGGTATTCAGATATTCGGATAAGATAGTGTGAGGTGTCGTTAGCAGGTAAAAGTGAAGAACACGGTGAGTGAAGCTGTCTGTTTTATACGGCGCCATAGGTGTCAGCGTAAGCATCAGGTGTGCATCACCTTGGAGCGTTGTGGCGGGCCCCTTGGCTCAAAGAGAGCCGCACGTCATTGACGCGTGACGTCATCGCACAGCAATGTGAGATCCAGATGACGCTTCGTTGTGGCAGTACAGGACTGTGCTAGTACTCTTATCGTACGCGGGGCCCCGACAACAGAGAAAGTTGAAATGCAATAAGTGATAGAAAAGGCAACGAGCAGAATAAGTGAGTGCGTGCAGAACGGTCAATGCTGGGTATGCCCGAACCATATGAATTGAACAGCGTGAAATGGAAAGCACGAACGGCAGGGAATGAATGCACCGAAACGAAAAAAAGTAGAGTCGAAGTCTAGGCATTTCTACGAACATAGGCATAGCAGAATTAACAAAAAGTCCGCAGCGTTACTTATGAATATTATGAACGCTCGCCGCCTTCTTCGTCCCATGACTGGGGCGTCATCCGCAGGAACCGAGCGAGAACCTCCTCTGAGCCCTTCTTGAATATATCGACGCTGCGGGTAGGATCCCAAACACGGGAAGCGGTTTTCCTGGGGGGTCCAGGGATAGGCTGGCCATCAGAGGGCGATATGGGTCCCACAGACGACGGCGACGACGCCAACCCGGTTTCGTTCGAAGATGTGCGCGTTATCTGCGGCGACATCAAGGGCTTCTGAGAAGGCGATGTCACCACCGTCTGTTGAGGGGGAGACCTGACGCGCGTGTACGCGTGCGGAGGCGAGTGGATAGGAGATCCGCCTTTCGGAGACCCGGCCATAGGCGGACTAAAATTGCGGGGCGACTTCATGCCTGAAGGAGAGTCCCAGTGTGGCACCACCGGCCTAGGGGGAGGCAGCAGGGCAGGCGAATCGAGCGCAGGTGAACCAGATCGCGTCGCCACAATCGGAGATCCTGGACCACCGGTAGGGGACCAGTTCTTGAGAGTCGCGCCGCTACCCGTCCGACCGCGGGTTTTCAACGAAGGCCTCGGAGGAGATCGCTTTGCTACTGGTTCTTGGTCCAAATCATCAGAACCTTTCGTAGATTTGCCGATAAGAGTGACCTGAACACTCTTACTACGCATTTCTCTAGGAATGGTCTGCACACCTTGTGTCCGGTATTTCCCTTTTCCACTTGGACCTGTACCTGTGGGTGTCAGCGCGCCGGTCGAACCACTGCTGGTCCGCCGCCTTCTGGAACCGCCTCGTTCCCGACTGCTGTCATCGCCATTGTGGCTCGCATCGTCGTCGTCTTCATCGTTCGCGCCTTCGTCATCGCCGTCGAAACTACTTGCCTCGGACCGAGTCTCCCAGCTGCGATAGCCCTTGCGAAATCCATCGTCCTCGTCGATCGTAGGAGCTGGGTTAGCACGGTGTGACGGTCTCACAAGCTTTGTGGCATATTTCGTGATGCTTGGTACTGTATCCCAAGCATTTGTGTACGCCAACTTCTTTGGGAACCCTTTCGTGGGCGGAGGAGGGGGAGGCGGTTGCGTATACGCGATAGGTGAGCGGACGGGCGAACGGCCAGGCGACGTTGTCCGCTCTGGCTCCGCTGGAGGGGGACTCTGTACCTTCTGCTCTTCTATAAATACAGCACGGGGCGGCGGAGCATCAGTCGATGGAAAGGCTCGGACCGGGACATGTCGGGGCTTCTCTTCCCACGGAAACACTGTCTTCACTTTCATAGGATCAGGGGCGGGTGCTGAAGGGGAACCAGGTTGGCCCTGCGGCGTTTGCCCGATGACGTTCGTGTAGTGGCCCTCGCGAAGAAGACGCTCTGGAATAGCGGCGGGCGGCGGAGGCTCAAAGAACGGTCCTTGGTGTTCAGAAGAGCTCGACCCCGGATGAGCATGATATGCCACATCATGCTGTTTGCTGGGTGTTTGATCCCATACATTAGGGAAGTACGTGTCGGTGGGGAAAGCTGATGCTGGAGGGGCAGTGCGGGGAGGCGGCTCAACAGCGGGATTCCAAGAAAGCAGCGGGGGCGAAGACGGTCGCCGAGGAGGTGAATGGTGGTGGTGATGCTCCTGGTGCTGGCCTCCGTGGTGTTGATGTTCATGCTGCTGATGATGCTCGTGGTGGCTGGGTCCTCCATGTTGACGGTGTTGCCCATGCTCGTGGCGCTGATATTGGTGGCCGTGCTCATGATGCTGGCCGTGCTGGTGGTGTTGTGGATGTTGACGATGCTCGTGGTGTTGATGGTGCTGACCATGGTCGTGGTGCTGATGCTGCCCCGATTGCTCGTGACTATGTTGCTGATGGTACCATTCTCCGCTATGATCCTGCTGAGACTGTTGCCATACTTGATCACCGGGAGGAGGCTGCCATCCCTGATCGCCCGAAGGGGGCTGCCATGGAGTAGGCGGCAATGTGTGCCCATGGCGAGCAGGAGCAGGAGGATATTCATCTGGTCCTGGAGTCGGTAGTGTCTCCATCCTGGGAGTGGAGCCAGATCCCAACCGCGGGTGCTCCGCAGTTGGAGTCCTTTGGTCGTCTGAGCCCTGTTCTGAGGGTTTCTCTTCCCTCCTAGGTCTCATCAGGTCAAATCGACCCTCCAGAGGCAAGGAACGATACTCTCCTTCGCGTCGGGCCCCTACAGGCCCGACGCTGCCGCTGCTTCCACCGCCATACGCACCCATACCCTCGACAGCGATCCGCCTGAGCTCTTCCAAGCCCAAGGCACCACCAGGCGTCATACCACCGGCAGTGGAAGCGGCCTCCGCACCAATCCCAGTTTTTTCGTCCCAAGCGGAGCTGTACTGCGACACCTGAAATTCCGGGACCGGGCCAACGGGCTGGGATCGATAGTGTTTGTCGTACACAGCATACCATCGATCAACCAAGGCCGAGTAGTTGTATGCGCGCTGTGGCTGGGTTGCCTCCTCTTGGAACTCCTTGGAGGCTGGCCCGCGGTAAGGTATCTCCCTCCAGGGCTTGTTCGCACCGATGAAGTGGATTGCGGCAATCTGGGAGCCAAACCGCTCATATGCAGGTGCATATCTAATGGAAGAAATAAGTTTA
This sequence comes from Gloeophyllum trabeum ATCC 11539, assembly GCF_000344685.1. Taxonomy (NCBI): domain Eukaryota; kingdom Fungi; phylum Basidiomycota; class Agaricomycetes; order Gloeophyllales; family Gloeophyllaceae; genus Gloeophyllum; species Gloeophyllum trabeum. Next base: position 1,445,677 of record NW_006920410.1, on the reverse strand, counting down.
CTTTGGAAGACGCGAGATACAAGAGAACTTCTCACGTGTATGCGGCTGTTGGGGTCGTGTTATAGATAAAGCTAAGCCGGTTCCAATTGGGCCCGCGCCATTCATTGAGCAAACCTTGGTCTCCACCGTCCCAACTTCCCTTGGTTTTAGCAAGCTCCTGCAGTTCCTTGAACTTGTCCTCTCCCGGGGTGAGGACCATCATCCCGGAGTTGAATATATCTGGCCATCCTACATCCGGTACAGCGGAGAAGTCGTGCGGGAGAGTGAACAAATGGGAGAGAGGGCGGATGGGGAGAATGTCGGCGTCTAAGAATATTATTTTAGAGTATTGGGTGAGGCGGAAGACGTGGAGTTTCGTGAGTACATGTGATAAGTCAGGACGGCCTGCGATGACGGTATGTCAGCATAAATGGTATCATATGAAAGACGATGGGTGGCTCGGAACATAGTGTGAGGGGTGTACTATGTCGAGGACTATCTGGAAGATCCTTCCAGGACTGCGCGGCAGAGATAGAGGTGAGCCGGATAAGTGGTGCCCCTACACATTTCATGGGTCATATGACCGCGGTAATCAAAGACGAGGGCGGAGGTAGCCCATATCGTTGAGCCTCACCGCAGTTTTCATAGCGAGAAAACACGTAGACATCCATATATGCGCTCCCCCTGAAAGAAACGCGTACTCACCTAGGAGTCTGAGGCCCTCTACGTCCTGCTGGTCGATAACTTCTACACCGACGACGACGTCGTACGCCCTCCTGAGCAATTTTACGGTCGAAACGTCGACCGTCTCTGGTGTGACCAAGCACACGGTCTGGAACTCTACCTCCGGGGGTTCTGGCGGGGACGGATGTACATCTCGGAGAGCCGCGACAAGAGCAAGAGCACCAGGGAGATACGAGTCTGAAGTTACAAGAGTTACGAAGGCATAAGGAATGGCCATGGGCGACTGTGCGCTCAAAGAGGGGGGACCGGAGCGTCAGAGACGCGTTAAGAAAGGACAGAAAAGCAAGAAGGCAAAAAGTTGGGAACAACCCCAGCCAGTGCCTTTACAGCTTCCGGCCTGCAAACGTAAATTCGCGTCCCCGCATTTGGTATCCCCACAAACACAGCCAAACAAGGACCCCGCCCCAGACTGCGGGGCCCCGGGTACGCTGTCATTACGGACGCGTCTCCTTTTTATTCCCATTCATCGCTGCCACTTCATCCCGCGGGTGAGGAGGTCTACAGGGCTTTCGAATTGCTGAGTACGCCTTGACGTTGTCGACCACGTAAAGCATCGTGACGTTCGCCAGATCATTCCTTCAGAATAAAGTAACACAGAGAACTGCTTCCCTTTGGAAGAAGCTGTTCGTTTCTCACCAACATGCTGTCCCTGGTCAACATCGCGAAGCTTGCCATTCAGAACAGCATGGGAGCTCGGAAGTCGGCCCAGATGCAACAGAGTCGAGACGCGCTAATCTGCCGCCCCCGATGTCCGACGAGTCCTTGCAGGGAAATGATGCCATGCGACAAGAGCTACAGACGTGGGATGCGCACTAGCATAGCTACTCTTGTTTGTCGTGAATCGGTGGGCGTGCCGGACTATCCGACAGCGACGCGTCGACGCCGGCGCAGACAACGGGCGCGTAGATTTGCAGGACGTCCGATATGACGTCAAGACGCGTCGCCCAATTAGGCGTGAGATCAAATCAGCTTTGACGGGGCCGGCACCAACAACCTGGACGATGCAAAGTCAACTTTGCCCACTGCTGCCCACGACGCCGACGCCGACGACAAAGGCCGTTCTACTACCGCCGTAGTCGGGCAGCCGCCGAGTCGATGGTCCTCCGCGTATTTTCGCTGCCGCTGGGCTTGAGACACGCCCTTCTGACGCCGCGGCCACCGGTCAAGGCCTTTCCCTTGCGCCGCTCTTCCCACTGGGCGTCCGACCCGCGTCTGCTGTCTTTCTTCACCCGCAGCCCTGTTCCACGATTTTCTCTGACGCGGGCTTTACTATGGTCTGTGCCAATTGCTGGAGGTTTGACCTTGTACTTGCTCCCGCAGCCGCGAAATTTTCTGCATGATCTAGTCGCGTCCCCGGCCATAATCCCCTGCTCAGTAGACGCTCGAAAACCGTTGGAGCCCGTGATCAACTCCCCTCTGGAAGCAAACCGTACATTCTTTGGTCGTATAGCTCGGATATTTCGCAACACGATATGGGAGCCTATCCTCACTGCTCGCCGGTTCATCCACCTACTCGCGCTCTTCCTTCCGGTCCTCTTAAGCGTCCCCATGTTATTGGTGGGCGTACCGGAGTCAAAGTATGACGGAGATAGATGGGGGGCGGTCTGGTGGTACGGATTCTTGGTAGAGCAGATGGAAAGAGCAGGGCCAACCTTCATCAAGGTGTTTATCCTGTTCGCGAGTTTCGTGTATACAGCGTATCTAATGGAAATACATAGTTGGCACAATGGGCGGCGTCACGCGCGGACTTATTCCCCGCTATACTTTGTGATAGGATGGGCAAACTACACTCCCGGGGCAATCCTCATCCCCTTCATCATACCAAACGTGTAATTGAGTCTGTCTTCCAGAGACCATTTGATGAAGTGTTCGAGGAATTCCACGAGGAGCCCATTGGCTGTGGTGCTATAGCACAAGTTTACAAAGCCACTCTCAAGCATGACCTCTTACCTCCCTCGTACCTCGGACCCCGCCGCAACCGCTCTCAGCCTCTGGTAACCCTTGGTCCATCCGAGCCGCCACCGTCGGCTCCCACTGCCGCCGTAGCTCTGAAGATTCTCCACCCAGGTGCAGCCGCTCTGATCTCACGCGACCTTTCCATCATGTCCTTCTTCGCCCACGCTCTGTCCGTCCTCCCCGGCATGCAATGGCTCTCACTCCCAGACGAGGTGGAGGTATTCGGCCAGATGATGTATGAGCAGCTTGATCTGCGCCGTGAAGCGGAGAATCTCGAGCAGTTCGAGCGGAATTTCAAGAATCGGCCCGAGCCTATCGCGTTCCCGAGGCCGTTGAAGACGTGGTCGGCGAAAGACCTCCTTGTGGAAGAGTATCAAAACGCGTTGCCGCTGGAGGCGTTCTTGAGGAACGGCGGTGGCCCTTTCCAGGATGCTTTGGCAGAGCTTGGCTTAGACGCGTTCTTGGTGTGTGACAACCTCAGAATTGTCTAAGACGCGAACTGACATGCTTGTAGAACATGTTACTTTTAGATAACTTCGTCCATGCTGACCTGCATCCGGGTAACATCATGATCAAGTTCTACAAGCCCGCCTCCGAACCTCTGGGCGAGAGCATATTCAGGCGTCTCCTCATCCTGGACAGGAAAAAGGACCCGGTGGAATATGTGAAAGGCGCGACGATGGATTCTGACACCATCATCGAGAAGCTGCGGCCCATAATGCACGATCCCGACGCCTGGCGAAAGGAGCTGGACAGGCTCAGCATGCAGGGCTACGCACCGGAGATCGTCTTCGTCGACGCGGGGCTGGTGAACCAGCTGAACGCCACGAACCGGCGCAACTTCTTGGATCTCTTCCGGGCAGTGGCAGAGTTCGACGGCTACCGCACCGGGCAATTAATGGTCGAGCGGTGCCAGACGCCCGAGCTGGCTATCGACACGGAGACGTTCGCGCTGAAGATGCAGCACCTCGTCTTGAACGTCAAGCGGAAGACGTTCTCTCTTGGGTCTATCAAGATCAGCGACATTCTGACGGAGGTCCTGAAGGCTGTCAGGGAGCACCACGTGCGGATGGAAGGCGACTTTATCAACACCGTCATTAGTATATTATTGCTCGAGGGGATAGGGAGGCAGCTCGACCCTGGACTGGATTTGTTCAAGAGCGCGCTGCCGATCCTCCGGCAGCTGGGGAAGCAGATGAGTGCGCAGGAGGCGATGACGGAGCTGCCGGGTGGGAATACGGGGGCGTTCTTGAAGGTGTGGGTGTTGGCGGAGACGCGGGAGATGGTGAACGCTGCGTTCTCGAACACGGATGATTTGATTCGGTATGATTGGTGAGTTCTGTTTCGCTCAGTTTCGAGATGGCAAGCTGATCGTTGCCTTTTTCAGGCTTACGCCGAATGCGTAAGAGCTCTCCCGCTATGATAATCTGCGAGCTATAAGTATGGGTATATTCACCCGACCTCCCTGGAATAGACAGGATGATCCCGTCATGTTCGGGAAGCTAAGGATTGATCATGATGGACAAAGAAGTATAGATACACACCACCCTCTACTGTATCATAGGAGACTAGATAATAGACGACAATCTAGAATCGAAGCATTACCCGGGAGTATTGTCGGTAGTCACGAGAGGATCCTCGCTGAGCCACAGCACTTAATCAAGTTCAGTCTTCTTCATTGCTACATCTAATGGTACAAAACTATGTCCTTGTATTTCCCTTTTCCTTCTATATTACTTCTTGCTCAACACCTCTGTCCAGCCCCGCTCGTACTGGTTCGCCGGCTTCACTGCAACCCCCATCTCCAGCGCCGCCCGCATGACCCAGCTCGGGTTCCTGATCAGCTCTCTTGCGAGGAACACCACGTCCGCCTTGCCCTCCTCCAAATACCCGTTCGCCGCCTTCGGATCCGTGATCATGCCCACCGCCCCGACCAGCGCGCCCGGCACCGCCGCCTTGATCGCCTGTGCGAAGGGCACCTGGTACCCCTCCCCGAGCGGGATGCGCTGCGCGGCGTGGTTGCCGCCGCTGGAGACGTCGACGAGGTCTATGCCGATCTCGCGCAGGCGCGCGACGAAGGTCTTGGACTGCTCGATGCCCCATTGCGCCCAGCTGCCGTCGGCGCGTTGCTCGGGCCCGTCTGCCCAGTCGCTCGCGCTGAGGCGGACAAAGAGCGGCTTGGCCCAGGCGGCGCGGACGCGCGCGATGAGCCGGAGGGGGAAGCGCATGCGGTTCTCCAGTGATGGCCCGCCGTGCTGGTCGGTGCGGACGTTGGAGAGCGGGGAGAGCCAGGAGTGGAGGAGGTAGCCGTGGGCGGCGTGGATCTCGATGAAGTCGACTTGCGGGTCGTGTTAGGGGATGAGGATAGGCAGATGGGAAAGTAGCTTACACCCGATCTGCTTGCACCGTTCGACTGCTTTCAGCCACTCATCTTCTACGTACTGGAGGTGCTCCTCGGACATTTCCTTGGGCTGAGGAAAGTCTTTTGCAAAAGGGGCAGTGCTGGGACCGTAGACTGCGATAGTTGTTATAAGTCAAAGCAGGCTGCGCGCAGCGCATGCGCACCTTCGTCTGGCCAGCCTTTTTCATCCTTCAGCGCGACGTTTCGGTCGGCGACTCTGATCTGCGCAATATCGCCGCGAACCCAAGGCGCGAGGGTGCTCGCTTTCCGACCGGCGTGGCTGAGCTGGATACCGATTTTTGGACCCTGCTGCGAACGGGCGAAGTTGACGATGCGTTGAAGCGGTGGTATCTGCGTGTCTGTCCAGAGACCAGCGTCTTCGGGGGATATACGGCCTTCAGGGACGATGGAGGTGGCCTCGAGGACGATGGCACCTAGTCCGCGGGATGCGAAGGTCTGTGGCAGGTGTAGGGGAAGTTCTGCGCGGACTCTGACAAGGAACGTACACCGATGTGAACCAAGTGCCAGTCTGTTGCGTGCCCGGTGTCCGAGCTGTACTGGCACATTGGGGACTAGAAGCAGCTCGTCACAAGTCATCGGACGATACGCAATGGTTCTTACGACAAAGATACGGTTGTGGAACGTCACACCCCGCAGTGTCAGCGGCTGGAACAGTTTCGGAAGGGCAGCATTGGGGGCATAGACTTGCTGTGATACTCTGAGTGGTCACCTTGTCACGAATAGAGAGTCAAATACCTGTGGGTAAGGAATGCCAACACCAGGCTCGTTGAGGGGATAGTACTGATCCGCTCCGGGGACTGGCTTGTTGAGGTGTGCCATCTTGAGTATTGCACGGGGAGGTTTACGGGACCAGCCGTTGCATTTATGTGGGGACGACGGCCATAATTATCATCCATGACAAACGACTTGCGTTGCTCATCGAGGGTCTGATAAGATAACACCGGTGGCTGTTGTTTGGCTCTGCTTGCAAGCAGCGCGTTTGTGGCAGCGGCGTCAAGCACGCGTCGCCACTCTTCTGCTCTGCATCATGGTCCGTTTTACTGCTTTCGAAAGTGATACCGAGAGCGACGAGGACATTCAGCTTTCCCCCGACTCGAGTCTGCGACGGTCGATAGGACTCAGGGCTCCCAGCGACGATGAAGACTCCGAGGCCGAGGTCGAACGGGAAGCACAGGCACAAGAGGCACAAGACGAAGAGCAGGATGAAGCACCCGTGGAGGAAGAAGAACGACCGCGCGAAGGACGCTCGTCACCTCTGCGGGCTTCCGACCTCGAGACACCGCAATCCTCACTTGTACGCCGCCCACCATCCCCGCCGAGACAGCCCCCGCTCCCTCCTGACCGTGCGCTGACACCATGGGCTCGGAGCGTCGGCGTCGACCCGCAAAAAATGAAAGTCATGCAGAGCGTGTTCTTCAGGCTGCCAGAGCAGGCCGAGGCTCTCAAGGCTGAGCAGCAGCAGCAGCAGCAGAAACAGGCAAAGACTCCTCGAGCCCAATCCGCTCTCCGCAAGTCCATGAAGATGAGTCGAAAACATGGCAGGGAGTCGGACGGCGAGATGCACCGGTTCGGGTCGCAGGAGGTGCGTTGCTCTGAAGTGAGTGTCTGCAATCTACTAACGCCTCATACGGCTAGAGGGTGTCGTTCGAGACGCCTGTGGTCGGCCTCGCTCCCCGCCCCGTACGAAAATTCACCCGAATATCGACATCTGAGTCTACGGTGCTAGGAAAGGAGTCACTCCGAGCAGATGCGGGCCTCGCCCTGGGCAGATCATTCCGCGTAGGCTGGGGACCCGGTGGGAAGCTAGCACACGTAGGAACGCTATGTACCCCTTCCGCTTCACCGTATGTACATGTTTCCGCTCAAGTATACATTCTAATGCTGCCATCCCAGGAAACCCGATGTGGACCTGTCGACGGTGACGGTGACTTCGCTGCCGATCGAGCCCGAACCTCTGGCGGTCTACCGGGGCCTCTTGCAACAGCACTTCAACATTGCCGTCTTTCAGCTCGACGCCTCAGACATCCCCTTCGCCACGCACTCACCATCCGCGAAGCTCGGCTTCTCCACCTTCCTCAGCGCGCTCTCCGACGCCGGGCAGACCGGCAGCTTCGAAGAGTCGCTCTTCCGCCTCGGGCACGCGCTGTTCGACGACCTCGACCCGAGGCTCGGCGCGAGCGTGCCCGCGGAGGTGCGCGGCCGCATCCTCGCGCTGCGGCGCAAGCACGCGCTGTCGCGCTGGCTGCAGGACGCGGTCGCGCCGGCGGTGGAGCGCGACCTGCGCGAGCGCGCCGCGCTGGGCGACGCGAGCAAGGCGTTCCTGCATATGACGGGCAACCAGATCGCAAGGGCGTGCGACGTCGCGATGGAGGGCGGGTACGCGAAGCTCGCGACGCTCATCGCGCAGGCGGGCGGGGACGAGGATTTCCGCGCGGATATTTTGCAGCAGCTCGAGGTGTGGCGCGAGGAGAAGGTGGAGGGTATGATCGAGGCGGGGGTGAAGAAGGTGTATGCGTTGCTCGCGGGCGCGCTGGGCGAGCATGAGGTGTGGAAGGATCTGGACTGGAAACGCGCGTTTGGGCTGTGTTTGTGGTTTGGCCAGAATGGGGAGGCGGGGATCGCGGATGCGTTCAAGCAGTACACGGATGCGTATAAGGGCGCCAGTGAGGGAGCGGGGATGACGCCTCCCTTGCCTTGGTATGCGGAGGCTGCGCGCGCAAAGTCACCGTGGAAGGTGCACAAGAATGGTGACCCGCCAGATATCCTCTACTCCCTGATCAGGTTATACGCCGACCCGACATGCTCCCTGGCGACGATTCTGACCCCATTGTCGTGCTCGCCCTCTCCGCTGGACTATGCCATGTGCTGGCATCTCTACATACTCCTGTCGCGGATCATGCGGCTCCGCGACTTCCCTGATCGAGCGAGGCCACCTCGCAGGAGACGCAGGTCAGAAGAAGACGAGGAGGGTTATGGTGAGGAGGACGAGGAGTCTGAGGAAGAGGAGGAGGCCGTGGAAGGCCACAGCCCTACGGCGGATTTGCTGGCCAGCATGTACGCGCATCAGCTTGAGCGAGCCGGCCGGCTGGAGCCCGCGATATTTGTGTTGTTACATATCGAAGGCAGTGAAGGGTGAGTACTGGCGGGAATTATTGACCCATTGATCGTTACTGAATGGCATGTTGCAGGCGGGAAAGAGCTATCAAGGAGGTGCTTCTGCGCTCTGTGGATTTACTCGAAGATGGCGTAGTGAGCAACCTCATCGGCGTGATGAAGATCCCGCTTGCGTGGATCAACGAGGCGAAGGTGCGTCAATCCCTGCCGAATTTATCTTCAGATAATTGATTATGATGCGTGCCAGGCTCTCCGCGCCTTGTCCAAGGGGAGGGTCTGGGAAGCGTACGAGCTGTACAAGGCCGCACTGCTGTACGAGAAAGCCCACGACCTCGCGGTGCGCCATCTAGCGCCGGAAGCTGCGATCAGAGGCGACATGGACCTCTTGAAGCAGCTCTTCCAGGGCATGGAAGGGAAGGTTGCGTGGTATAATATGCGGGGAAAGGTGAATCACCCCTGGTTGCATTCGTCAATTACAGTATCTTACGCTGCGCGCTGCAGATTTTCGTGGACTACGCAGATATCGGAACGACGCTCCCGCCTCTCCTCTTCGAGCTGCGGGCAGAGCCAAACGCGATTCCCGACGCAGCTCAGAAGTTCGTCGTCGAAAATATGTCCAACTTGATACCTCGGTTGATCGGGCTCTTGCCCGACATTCTGTCTGACCGCTCGGACCCGCGACATCGCGCAGCTCTCAGGCATATGACGGGGAAGCTCATGAGTGCACTCGCAAAACTCAAGGCGGCGAATTTGGTGTGTTTAGCAACCGCTTGTATTGTTATGCAGGTCTGACCATATCACTTTGTAGACTCAGACGCACATCCAGATCAAGTCTGCGGACGAGGGCGCTCGGTTGGAGTACCTCCACGCCAGCCTATACGAAAACTTCCTGAATAACATGCGGACGGTAACCGCGTCCGCGTAATATTAGCAAATGTTCTGTATGTTATGTTACAGTACAGTCCAATATCGATATATAAAGCCCCTCCACTATGCTACAATTCTCATGAGTACAGACGCGAACAGAATACAGATTACGAGATGGTAGCAGTGAGCAGGCTGGCGATGTCGATGCTGTTTATGTTCCCGGCGTTGTTGGCGACAGTTGGGGCGGGGGCGGCGGTGGCGAAGGAGAACCGCGGCGGGGCCGAGCTTGAGGTCGCCTCCGCGGAAGATGATGCGGCTGCTGCTGTAGAAACGACGTTGGTGTCGCCTACAGCTGGTGACCCAGACGCGGCAGCGCTGGGGACACCTGCGGACGGCGCAGCAGGAGTTGAGACGCCACCACCGCCGGGAGCGGCGACGGTGGGCGTAGCGACACCTGGCTCCGAAGCTGAGGGCCCGCCAACACCAGGAGCAGACGCAGACGGACCGGAGGCGGACGGACCACCGACTGCAGGACCGCTGGGCGCTGAGACGCCAGGGCCACTCGGAGACGCAACGCCAGGGCCGCTAGGGGCCGCAACTCCAGGACCGGAGGGCGCCGCGACGCCAGGGGCAGAGGCAGACGGGGCAGCGACGCCAGAGGGACCGGTTGGAGAGTCACCGCCAAAACCTGAGGGAACGGCGACGGAGGGCACGCTCGCGGACGGCGTCGATCCGCCAGCGCCGCCGAATCCGCCCGCAGTAGGGGCGGCGGGGGCGGTCGCACTGCCAGCTGGGGCTGTAGTCGAGTCGGTGGAGGAGTCGGTGGGATCGGCGTTGGGGACAGCAGCGACGGGGGTGCCTGCTGAGGTGACGGTGACCAGCACTGTGGAAGTGACGGTTACGGTAGCATCTACGTTAGTGCCGCTAGCGCCAGCAGCTGCTGTAGCGGAGACCGCGCTGGAGGAAGCTGCCGCAGTGCTGTTTGACACTGCAGCAGATGAAGCGGCAGACGGAGTAGCAGCAGCAGCAGCGGGGGCGGAGACTCCGCTCAGGCTAAGGGTGATGGGAGCTGCGCTGGCTATAGGAACGGAAGAGAAGCCATTGACCGACACCGCGGCGACTGCGGGTGAGGAAGCTGCAGCGGCGGTTGCACTAGCCTGGCCGAAACCGAAGGAAGCGAGGGTGATGTCGGGTCGGGGGGAACGCTTCATACGGCGGTTGAGGATGATGTTGGTCGGCGAGGCTGCTGCGACCTGAGCGGCATTGGCGGAGGACGGCGCAACGATGAATATCGTTGAGGTGATTGATCCGCTCTCGAGGGCGCTCGAGCTGGCGACGGCGCCTGAAACAGAGGCTACCGAAGAAGCTGCCTCGCTAGTACTTGCGGTAGCGCTTCCGGCAGCAGATGCACTGGCACTTGCGGTGGTGTTACCGGACCCGGTGATGCCACCGGTGGCACCAGCGTCTGAGATGCGTTGGGCAGCATCGCTCTCTGTGTCGCAGCCAATGCTGGTACCCTGCTTATTGACCAGGGGGAGAGCAAAGCAGGATGTTCCGGCTGAGCATTGAGTCAAGGACCATGCGCCGGAGACGCATTGGGCGAAGGAGCCGTTAACGCAGGCTTGGTCGCCGTCTAGGGGAATGATTCGTCAGTCGACGCTACGGATGAAGACTGCCAAGAAGACGAACCTGTGCAGGAGTCGGTGGCCTGGAGAGTGGCAAACTGAGCGTTCAAATTCTGAGCCTCGATGGCATTTTCCTTCTGGAAGGTAGAAGTGGCGCGAGGGTCGAAGGGGAAGGGGGCAGCGAGAGCCCTTCCAATGAGTGTCGATGCGATGGCAGCAAAAATGAGAGTGGGTGCCATTTCTAGTGCTGCAATTTGGGTAACTTGAGTAGATAATGGAAAGTCTAACAATGCAAGGTCGTTATGTATGCAGAGGTCGTGCCTTAATGAAGGGGAATAAGCAAGTGCAATGCCGGATTAGAGTAAGCGTTAGAGATGGAGCACCGGGCCCAGGAGTCAAGTCAAGAGCTCGTCAACGTCGATCGCGTTCCAGTCAATGAATCTGAACGACTGAGGAACTGCCCATTGGGCTCGGTAGCAGGGTATATATACTTGGCTGGTCGTCAATGATACAATAAGCACAAACGGAGAGACTGCGTGTTGGGATGCAGAAACGGGAAGACAAGAGACAATTACAGCGCGGATTGTTCCCACTCTGTCAAGGCCTTTGCATTGTTCCGGTTGCTCAACCAAGAAGAATGGCACGAAGCAATAGACGCCGCACGTGGCAGCATAAGAAACACCGAAATGGAAAAACCACGTGGGAACACTCTGTATGCCGTCATGTCCTCGATCGAGATTCGCAGCCTCTCACTAAACGCGTCGCGACATGGGACGTTCAGACATTCCTGCCGTTATTCTGAAATGCCTACAGAAAATCGAGCCTGATGCATCGTACTCTGGTACCATTCCCCGCATTGAGTCCTCGTCCGGGAAGCGGTATTTCGCCAAAGTCGGGTCAGCGAGCGAGAAGGACCAGTTCTTCGGCGAAGCGGAATCCCTCAATGCCATAAAGAAAGCCGCTGCAGGTCTGGCTCCCCAGATGTTTGCCTGGGGACTGGCAGATAGCGACGGAGACGAAGCAACTTCCTCGCAGTCCAATGCTAAACCATATTTTCTGTCCGAATACAAGGACTTTAGCGGTTCTCTGACCGATAAGGCTGCTCAGACCCTGGCCAAACGACTCGCTACGGAGATGCACCGGTCCACCAGTGAGAACGGAAAGTTCGGCTTTGGGGTTCCGACATTCTGCGGTGCGACGAGGCAGGAGAATGGGTGGTCGGATACCTGGGAGGAATGCTATGACAAGCTGATTGGCGGGTTATTGGATGGTCTCGGGAAGAAGGGCAGGTTCACGGAGCTTTGTAGGAAGGGTGAGGAGGTCAGGAAGAGGTCGGCAGACAACTGGATTGTTCCTCGTATTCATTGGTTAACCCGACCCTCCAGAGTGATACCACATTTGTTGAGATCGTTGAAGATCGAACCTGTGATTCTGCACGGTGACCTCTGGGTAAGTCCGCTTGGTCCAGAGACAAGCAATGCAGTTAATGCCCCCCACAGAGTGGTAATACGGGGACCGACCGAGTCACGGGAGAGCCTGTAATCTTTGACCCGTCCTCCTACTATGGACACAACGAAGCTGAGTCCGTACAAGCTCCTTGACTCCCTGGGTTGGGCCACTGACGCATACTTCCACATAGCCTTGCGATCGCAAGAATCTTCGGCGGTTTCCCGAGTTCTTTCTATAACACCTACCACCAAAACCTACCGAAGTCCGAGCCTGCGGACCAGTATGAGCTTCGAGCGGACCTGTATGAATTGTACCATTACCTCAACCACACGTTGCTCTTCGGAGTGGGTAGAATTTCTTTCTGAGGAAAATATTTTGCTGATGGAAATTTAGGGCTCATATGCAGGGAGTGCGACTCACAAGATGGATAGATTGCTGAGGGAGTGCCCATGAATCTATGTATACTTAGACTAAGAAGTGTATCAGAAGTCATGATGTAATTGTATCGTCCTTCTAAGATGTCGGTCCCAGAATAATATTGGATACATCAAGTCCGTTGTTGCAGGCCGGCCGCCATGTGAGAAGCGAATGGATATTGTGACATGTCGCAGGACCTCCGAAGCCACATCACGACAAATACCAAATGTGGGCGATGAGCACAATAAGGACAAATAAGCATGGCTTACTAAGACATGTGGCAAAGGTTTCGCTCTGCTGAGCGTTCGCGTCTGGTAAGGGTTGTCGCAGACACCCAACTCGCTTGCTGGGTATCCTCACCGCCGCGCTTCTGCTCCCATATAGTCTGCTCTGCGGGCATCTGTCGGGTTCTGGTACTGCTGGTCTGCTTCGTTCTGCCATACTGGGTGCTTTCGGCCTAGTTTCTTTGTTCGTCGTTTCCCTCCATCTAAAAGTCCCAAGTCATGAGTCAAGGTCTGGTTTCCGTGTTGACTTTGTCGATCTATCTCACATTAGACTGTAGCGACCGACTTTGGCACGCAAGATCCCTATGCGTACGATGACCCAAACTACGGTGTGGAGGAAGAGGAGGACGAGTACGAGGAGATAACCCAGGAGGATTGCTGGACGGTCATCTCCTCCTTCTTTGAGCAGAAAGGTCTCGTGCGCCAGCAGCTCGACTCGTTCGACGAGTTCGTCCAGAACACGATGCAGGAGCTCGTCGACGAGAACTCAGACCTCATCCTCGACCAGGAGAACCAGCACACCGGTCACGAGGCGGACTCGACGCGGCGGTACGAGATCAAGTTCGGGCAGATATACCTGTCGCGGCCAACGATTACCGAGGCGGACGGGTCGGTGGTGCCGCTGTTCCCGCAGGAGGCGCGTCTAAGGAACCTCACCTATTCGTCGACTTTATACGTGGATATGAAGAAGCGGGTGTTGACAAGTAGGGAGGACCCAGATAATCCTGGGGAGACGATATGGGAGCCGGAGCGTGGTGAGGTGCCGGAGGATACTCAGAAGGTCTGGATTGGCAGGGTGAGTGTAACAGTGAGCGCTAGCGTCTCTGTCAGGACCCACGGTGCCCTGCGTAGGTTCCCATCATGCTGCGGTCGACATTCTGTATCTTGCACGACCTCCAAGACCAGGATTTGTACGACCTGAATGAATGTCCGTACGACTCTGGAGGATACTTTATTATCAACGGGTCGGAAAAGGTACTCATCGCCCAGGAACGTATGGCTACGAATCATGTCTACGTCTTTGCGAAGGCGCAACCCTCCCCTATCAGCTTCTTGGCTGAAATCCGTAGTGCTGTGGAGAAGGGCGGGAAGACGATCAGTCAGTTCCAGGTTAAGATGTATCACCGGAACCAAGAGCGATCCGTAAGTATGAAAGTGTCCCCGTTTATGGTCCGGATTGACCGGTGGTTGGTGTAGCTTGGGAGTGTTATGAAGGCCACCATTCCTTACATTAAAGTCGATATCCCTATTTGGGTTGTCTTCCGCGCTCTGGGCGTCATCTCTGACCGCGATATACTCGAACATATCTGCTACGATATGCAAGACTTGCAGATGCTCGAAATGCTGAAGCCTTGCATTGACGACGGCTTCGTCATTCAGGATCGGGAGGTTTGTATGGCTGTGTATATACTTTTAATGCATCTGACGTCTTGGTCAGATTGCATTGGACTTCATAGGTAACCGTGGTACGACGACTGGTCTCTCCCGGGAGCGACGGTTGCGGTACGCGCAGGAAATCCTGCAGAAGGAGATGCTGCCGCATGTGTCCATGGCTGAAGGCTCTGAGTCGAAGAAGGCGTACTTCTTTGGGTACATGATCCATCGACTGCTCCTTGCTGCCCTGGAGCGTAGGGAGCTGGATGACCGTGATCACTTTGGGAAGAAACGGCTTGACCTGGCCGGCCCTCTGCTGGCTAACCTGTTCCGGATGCTCTTCAGGAAGTTGACAAAGGATGTCTACCGGTACTTACAGAAGGTGGGTAGTGCGTAATGTTCCTTTGATGTAGAGCTGATGTTCCCCATCTTGTAGTGTGTGGAGACACACAAAGAGTTCAATCTCTCGCTTGCTGTTAAGCACAACACCATCACAAATGGTCTCAAATACTCATTGGCAACCGGTAACTGGGGCGACCAAAAGAAGTCTATGTCCTCGAAAGCTGGTGTCTCGCAAGTGTTGAATCGTTACACATATGCATCCACGCTCTCTCATCTCCGGCGATGCAATACGCCATTGGGAAGAGAAGGGAAGATCGCGAAGCCTCGCCAATTGCATAATACCCACTGGGGCATGGTGTGTCCAGCAGAAACGCCGGAAGGCCAGGCTTGCGGCCTTGTCAAGAACTTATCTCTCATGGCGTGTATATCGGTCGGTTCCCTGTCTGCGCCTGTCATTGAGTTCTTGGAGGAGTGGGGTCTGGAGTCCTTGGAAGAAAACGCGCACTCCGCGACGCCTTGCACCAAGGTCTTCGTTAACGGTGTCTGGATGGGCGTTCATCGCGATCCCGCTAACTTGGTTAAGACCATCAAGAAACTGCGTCGGAAGGACGATATTAGTCCCGAAGTCTCGGTTGTGCGCGATATCCGTGAGCGCGAGCTGCGGCTATATACTGATGCAGGCCGTGTCTGCCGACCGCTCTTCATCGTCGAGAACCAGCAGCTTGCTCTGCAGAAGAAGCATGTCAGGTGGCTCAACCAGGGAGAGAATGATGACGGCGAACCATGGAAATGGGATCAACTCGTTAAGAACGGTATTGTGGAGTTGCTGGATGCTGAAGAAGAGGAGACTGTGATGATTAGTATGACGCCCGAGGACCTTGAGAACTCGAGACTTCAGTCGGCTGGGATTGACCCTCATGCCAATGAAGGGGACTTCGACCCGTCTGCTCGACTGAAGGCCCCGACACACGGACACACATGGACACATTGTGAGATCCATCCTAGCATGATTCTCGGTGTTTGTGCTAGTATCATCCCGTTCCCCGACCATAACCAGGTACGTGGATATAGACTCGATGTGAGTGTATGTCTCATCCTTCCCTAGTCCCCTCGAAATACCTATCAATCAGCCATGGGTAAACAAGCTATGGGTATCTATCTTACCAACTTCCTGGTTCGCATGGATACTATGGCCAATATCCTCTACTATCCTCAAAAGCCGCTGGCTACGACTCGATCCATGGAATACCTGCGGTTCAGGGAGTTGCCCGCCGGCCAGAATGCCATTGTGGCAATCTTGTGTTATAGTGGGTACAACCAGGAAGACTCCGTCATCATGAACCAAAGTTCAATCGATCGTGGTCTTTTCCGGAGTATCTATTACCGCAGCTACATGGACCTCGAGAAGAAGAGCGGAGTTCAGCAGCTGGAGGAGTTCGAGAAGCCTACACGCGATACAACACTGCGCATGAAGCATGGGACATACGACAAGATCGAGGATGATGGACTGATTGCTCCAGGTACTGGTGTCAACGGAGACGACATCATCATTGGGAAGACTGCGCCAATTCCTCCTGATAGCGAGGAGCTAGGGCAGAGGACTCGGTCGCATACTCGACGCGATGTTTCCACTGCTTTGAAGAGCACGGAGAGCGGTATCGTGGATCAGGTTCTCATCACTACCAACTCGGAAGGCCAGAAGTTCGTCAAGGTCCGGGTTCGGTCCACCCGTATTCCCCAGATTGGCGATAAGTTTGCTTCTCGTCATGGTCAGAAAGGTACCATCGGTATCACGTATCGCCAGGAAGACATGCCATTCACCGCTGAAGGTATCACACCGGATATCATTATTAATCCCCACGCTATTCCCTCTCGTATGACTATCGGACACTTGGTAGAGTGTCTCCTTTCGAAGGTCGCGACCCTTATTGGCAATGAAGGTGACGCGACACCTTTCACTGATCTGACGGTTGAGTCCGTCTCGACGTTCCTCCGGCAAAAGGGGTACCAGTCAAGAGGCCTGGAAGTTATGTATCATGGTCATACTGGTCGTAAACTCCAAGCACAAGTTTACCTTGGGCCGACTTACTATCAACGGCTGAAACACATGGTTGACGACAAGATCCATTCGCGTGCGCGAGGCCCTGTACAGATCCTCACTCGGCAACCCGTGGAGGGTCGTAGTCGCGATGGTGGTCTGCGATTCGGAGAGATGGAGCGTGACTGTATGATTTCGCATGGAATAGCTGGTTTCTTGAAGGAGCGGCTCTTCGATGCTAGTGACGCTTACCGTTTGCATGTCTGTGATTTATGCGGTCTAACCGCGATTGCCAACCTGGTGAGCGGCTTGCGTATCATTTGTTTTCTTGGTCTGATCGTGGTGCTCTAGAAAAAGCAAACGTTCGAGTGCCGCGCGTGCAAGAACAAGACTGCCATCTCGCAACTATACATCCCATACGCCGCAAAACTGTTGTTCCAGGAATTGCAGAGCATGAACATCGCTGCGCGCCTGTACACCGTCTCGACTGGGCGGATACGGGACTAAAGTAGCCTCAGCTTATAACCCTTTCCTTGCAATCCTCAGATGTTGTCGCATGCATGTATTATACATATTATAACTAGAGCCCATGAATCTAGGATATATAAGCTGTAATGAGTGATACAGTTAGTCATCGCGGTCTTTTGGATCCTCTGCACCCATCAATCCTTCCCGCTCGTGGTGCCCCCCATTTTGCTTGTCGGCGGACTGGCGGCGTTCGGCGCGACGCTTCTTTGCGGTCTCCGACTCTTCAACGTCGCTAGCATCCTGTTCATCATCACCGATTTCGAAGACCACGCCGTCGTCTGCAACTGAGTCAGGACCCCGTCTTCCGACTAGAGTGATATCGTCGTCGTCGTCGTGATGTCCTCGCGCAGCTGTACGGTGCTCCAGAGCCTCGAGATCATAGTCTTCAGCGTCCTCTTCATCTTGCGCGATCTCATCTGACATAGCTAATGTGGATATCCATGGTGGTGAGTATAGGGAGATGCGGTATTCAGGAATTGACTTATCTTCTATTGTTAGCCGACGGCCGCCATAAGAAACAAATTGACCCGAAAACAACGAGATATAACAACGCCAGCCAGCCGTCAAGCAACCACCATCGTACTCTCCATGTCTTCGCAGCATAGTCTAAAATACGATGAATGTCAGTCCGTTGAGCAAATAGTCGAACAAGTGATCGATATCACCTTCGGCTAGACGCTCGGAAAAGGTGAAGGTAGAGACCGCGAAGAAAATGATAATAACGAGCACCGTGCCCATGAGGATTCGGTGTAGCTTCTGAAACATGGATAGCTTATAGCGTTGCTTGCGTGCTTTCAATTGTGCAATCGTATCTGCAGACCCGAATGTGAACATGGTTGGCAGCTTATAGGAATGGACAGCTCACGATTCAGAGAATAGAGGATCCACACAAGAAACCCGCTCAACGTGAATGCCAAGGGTATCACGAAGAGCAGCAGGACGAGAGCAGAGGTTGACTCCAGCTCTAATTCTACAATGCCCACTGCGTAAAGTACTGGTAACGGGAGAACCGTGGCTGAGAGTCATTGGACAACAGCAAAGAAGCAAAATATACGGACCACCGAAGACGAAGTGCGCGCCAGCCAATAGCTGACATTTGAGCATTGTCCGGCCAAGGGACTCACGGACGACACTAAGACCTTGAGACACGACTAGCAGCATGAAGAACGACAAGGCATTCCTGCCCGCATCAAGAATCGCGACTACGGGCCAACAGTCAGCCGTGACATATAGAAGCGATTAGACTTCCGTGATATCTTACCGACAAACAAGAAAACGGTAGAGGCAGCGCCCTTGCCATGCGCGTTCAAGTATCTATAGTATGCTGCTCCGCCACGTTACCCCGCTGCCGAACGCGCTACTACACGAGACATACCGAAGTTCGCCAGCATTTCCACCACAAGAAAGCCGACGAGACCTGAGAGATAGTACTTTGGAAGAAAACTTTATCGAAGTTATCCCTTGAGCATGCAATGCACTCACCTGAATGGGTAGGAGCTCATGGACATGCGTATAGCATAACCATCCCCAAATGCCGGCGAGGATGGAATAGATTAAGAAAAGAGCAAGATAGAACTGCATGGATTGCATGGATTCTGTATGATTTCAATGACAGCTCGACAGAGTCGTGGCTTACGTTCACTTTGGGGTAATCAGTGGCAGGTAGTTTTCCGTTGAAGGTATTTTGGAAGAGGACAACGCCATTGTAAGTTGGATGGTATGGCACATCTGTTGTATCTTCGGATGAAGACAGGACAGTGACGGGCACCATGGCTAAGGGACGGATGTGTGAGGTTGACACGAGGGGCACTGCAGCCAATGACTGACCAACACAGTAGTATCCGGTCTTTCTTACTTGATATTGTATCGGATCCTGATACCACAATATTCCGCTCGGGGACGGGTTCAGAGCATCATCTCTTCGCTTCGGAGACATGAAACCAAGACTACCGAGAGCAGCGTCATGGGCGCTACGAGAAAGCCATGGGGAAGTATACTTTGTGTTCTCATCCTCTGGGATAACAGGGTTGCCGTCCGGATTGTCCCAGAAATCGGTGGTGGATACATCCGAAGGAGTGCCAGAGCCGCTCGGCCTGCCGAAGCCAACTCTCGCAGACCAGAAGCTGGTCTGGTTTACAGATTTACCCTCGGGGAGGTCAATGATGAAGCGACCCAGTTGCGAGCTGTTACAGAAGTTGTTACGCATCGCGTCCGAGGTACACACGTATGTTTTCTGCTGTCTCTCGGTAAGAGCTGTCCCGCAGCAAGCTGTGAGTGTTACTCACAGGGAGGGAGTCGTCTGTCATAGATGTGACTTTCCCTAAGTATTCCATGTCGCGCCACTCGTAGATCACCATTGCTAGCTGGCCCTGGGACGTGCTATCAAAGCTGACTTTCGCAGCATAAGTTCCCTAGCCCGTACGTTAATAGGCACGAGCCCACGTACCATTGATATGGGCGTTGCTGCCACCCCACATCCCAGTGCATACTTGGCGAGAATAGTCGGTGTCACGTACGGGCACCTCGTACGCTGCAACGGATGCCAGACCCAGCAGCAGCCACGGTATGCGTCGGCTTGTCATCGTGGTAGCTTGTAAGTGTATCGCGTCCCAATAAGGAACGCGTCTATACTGTGCGTCACGCGCAAGCGCGCAGCTTGGGACTGGCTTCACTCCGAGTCCACATACAGGCGCTGTAGTTTTGGTGTACACTCTGCTGCGTTGAATACCCGCAGCTTCTACTGAGTCAAGCGACTCGCAGCGGGCGTAACCTGTGGCCAAAGTTACGACTATGCTAGGCGACGACGAGGATGTGTTCGATAGTGTCACTTGGGAGTCGCCGTCGGCCCCAGCATATGGTACAGAGGAGCCTACCGCGCCCGTAGGGCCCGGATTCAAACAGAGTACCTCAGAAAGTGAGGATGGCCGTGGACCTCACGATCCTAAATGGGAGGGGTACTTGATCACCTCCGTCAAGGATCCCGTGAAGGAGTTGGCAGAGACCAAAGACGCTTATGTGTCCTACCTTGTTTTTGCACATGTGAGCACGCAGTCCAATGGTCGCCCTTCGGTTCCTTAATACGCTTGTAGACCAACCTTCCGATATTCTCGACTCCCAACCCGTCGTCTCGACGGCGCTTTCAAGACTTTGTCTTCTTGCGGGAGAACTTGGTGAAAGACTTTCCAGCATGTGTGGTTCCTCCGCTGCCCGACAAGCATCGCCTAGGTCGGTTGTTGTGTCTAGCGTACTGTATGGGATGTTACTCAGCGTACCACAGAATATATTACAGGCGACCGTTTCAGCCCTGAGTTTATCGAGCGTCGGCGGCTCGAGTGAGTGGTTTCTTTGTATGTCCCTTCACGTCTTAACAGAACATAGTCTACATCGCTTCTTGCAGCGTATCGCACGACATCCCACTCTGCAGCGCAGTACTCTTGTGCGCGCATTCTTCGAGTCAACGGAATGGGTCAGTGTCTAGTCTTGCACTATGCTGGGCTTTCATAGTGACCGCTTCGTAGCATGTCACCATGCATCAACATGTTGCACATCCCCCAGTGCCCGAAACATCGACAGGAATAATTGACAGCCTCTCAGATACCTTGCTCAATGCGTTCTCCCGTGTGCGCAAGCCTGACGAGCGATTTCTCGCCATGCGGGAAAGGGTCGACAAATTCGAAGAGGGCTTGAACGCTACCGAGAGGATGTGGACACGCATCAGGAATAGAACAAACGGTGAGACTATATTCTCTTGTGTTTCGTGATTCTGGTGTGTGAGTCTGAAGCTGAAAGAGCTGGCGATCCGGACACTGGTGAAGATTTGACCGCGGACTATCACGACATGGCTGTCGCCGTTCAAGGCCTGGGTTTCTTGGAATCCGGGATTACCGATCCTCTCAATCATTTTTCCAACACGCTGCTGGAGTTTTCGGCTCTACAGCGCCATTTGGTGCGCGATATCTGTTATGTCCATATGCCTGGATTAACCGTGTTTCCAGACTCAAACGACCACCGATCCATTCCTCGTCCATCTGCACTCCCTCCTCGCATACTCCCACGCCAATCGGGCTGTTCTCAAGCTTCGTGACCAGAAACAGATGGATTTCGAAGAACTCTCTGACTATCTGTCTGGCGTAACGGCTGAGCGGGACCGACTAGCAGCAGTCATCAGTGGTCATGCCGGAAGTACTGGTCTGGGTCTTAGTGCTTACATTCGAGATAAGGTGGACGCTCTCCGAGGGGCAGACGACGACAGGAGTAGAGTTGAGAAGATGCGTAAGCTGGATACAAAGATTAAGGAGGTGAGTCTGCATTCGGACCAAAACCTATTTGGTCCCTATATATTGGTTTTACAGTTGCAAGATGCCGTCACGACCGCACACGAGACGTCCGATGCTTTCAGCGACGAGACGTTACGGGAGCAGAATATATTCCAGTACGCCAAGGAGGCCGAGATGAAGGAGATGTTGGGCAATCTAGCGGACGGACAAATTGAATTCTATCGAGCGGTTAGTTTGCTCAGCTATCATTGTCAATCTTTTGTTAAGCTCTGACTTGACTTTAGGCTATGGAGGAATGGGATAGGATCATTCCTATAATTCAGCGTATACGAGTGGATGTCTAATTTTTCCTAGTATAATTGCGACGTGTATTTTAGTCCCTTGTTCTTCGACATTGCCTTGATTATTGCATTTTCATATTTCTTGCGACACTTCGAAAGTATCCGGATACCATTCTTCGGGGGCCTTTGTCTTTCCTTTACCGCGTTCCGGCAGAAGACCTTCTCGCCGTAGCTTCTCTTCCGACTCTTGAACAGCAAGAGATAGCTGCGTGTTACAACTCTGAGCTGAGTCGCGAGGGGGGGGGGGCATCCTGGTACCTACGTTGATTATACCAGTGTCAACAGCCCTGAGAAAATGTAATTCTGCTTCATCGGACGCTTCTTCCGTCGTATGAGCTATTACCGCGGGCAACCATGACGAACCCTGAAGTTGGATTCAGATTCAACCTCGGTTTAGACCTATGAGCTGATTCTTCCTACCTGTCCAGCCGTAGGCTTCTTACCGTCCTGTAACTCAATCACAATGCAGAACGAGATATCCCCTTGAGAATGTGAGGATAAGATACTGTCTTGCTATTAATGTGGAGACCACAATTACCACTAGCAGTCATAGGGCCTAATTGGCTCTCTATCATACTGAGCTTGACCAGAAAGGATCGGAAGTATTGCCCCAGAGTGGTCATGGTCATGGCGTCCTCAACCCTATGTAGAACGTTCAATCAACGGGACTGCATTGCACTGAAAATGCTGTACTTACATGGAATCCTTATCATAAGCTTCCACTTGCAGCATGTTCTCGACGGCGAATATGAATCGCTCTAGGGGGATGTCATCCTTGTCTTTGATCACGACCACGACTTTATCAACGCTGCCCTTGAAAAGGAGGATATGTTACCGTGCCAGAGACCATAACTGCGTTCAAGGTACGAACCAGCACGAGCTCTTCGCCGATAGCTTTCACGGCTCCAGATATATATTCATTGAGGTCCGGGTGGCGGGATTGGTATACCGGCGTGTTGTACTTCTTCCTTTGAATAAAGAGGTCTGCTGGATAGACCTGCCTGACGTAGAGGATAGTATGTATCGCAACCTCGACTAAGAAGAAGTTAAGCCTGTTGCAAGGACATAACTTGTACACTGGCAGATGCAGCCTTACTGAATTCCGTTATTCCTTTGACAGCCTCTATAGATTGAATCGCAGGGATCAGCTTCCCCAGTAGTTAGCGACTATGAGACTCAGGCCCACGGTTGAAAGATAGGTTCGCCATGCTGGGATTAGCCGATGAACATGTCGACGGGATTTTCTGAGGTCACAAAGAACAAAGGACCGCTTGGCCACCAGCTGGACATGGACCCGAAGAACCAATCGATGTCATTGCGTTGTAAAGGTCGTGACAGCACGGGGTACCGGCAAGCGCCAGAGCTGTAGCAATACATTTTATCATGTCTAGTCCCCAAATACCCAGGAAACACGACTGTCGTGTAACATTTCATTAATATTAATAGTACATGCCATGCCCGTCTATCATCATGTAGGATGCATCGCGTGCATGATCATTAAGTATGGATCATACCATAGTACCATGACTAGGGAAGCACGGAAAAGGGAAGAGTCTGGGGCGTACGAGAGTGTATAGATACCGCCAAGAGCATGGGCGAGAATCGAAGGTCTTTTATTTGCCAGCCCCCTCTTGCCTTTTTGCGCGCCGTCGTGCTCGCCACTTCGGCCCCATGTGCATCACCAAGAAGAGCAACGGCGTAAATGCAGCCACAAGACCGCCGAAGAGAACGTAGGTCCAACCCGGACCAATCGCAGTTAAAATGAGCTCCACCACGGAGACGAGGGCCGCTCCCACTGAGCAACGGACCACATTATTCTGACCCATGGGAGATTAGTGAGGGGATACCTTCGATAACATAGGCACTCACGCATGCAGTTACGGCGGAGCTTTGCGTAGGCGCCAAGTCGACGATCAATGTCTGAATAGAAGTCATAAACGCTGTAACTAGGAAGCCAACTGAATCAAAGCATGTTAGCGCCAGCATCCACAACGCGTATACGATACCCTGGGTAGACGTACCAAGGATTTGCAAGACCAGCGGAGCAGCGATGGAGACTTTCTCTTGCAGACACCAACCATATCCACAGCAGACGGCCACTAATACAGCCACGTAGTAGGGCAGCGTTCGTAATCTTGCCTTCTCCACCGGCCAGTTTTCGCTCTTGGTGATATCATCGGGATTGATTCGCTTCTCCGGGTCTGCTGCAATCTTCTTCATTAGGCTGCGCTTGAGTCTCTGGTAGTCTTTGTCCAGCAACCGTCCTGAGAGAGTGCTGCCCATAAGCATGCCGCCGCCGTTTGCCAGATAACACAGTCCGATGTCAGTCTCGTTTAAGAAAGGGTAAGCTTCCATAAAGAGATTCGACATCGGGGTTGTGAATCCGTATAACACAGCGAACACCACGGAGGAGAATATGAGAGGGATGATTATCTCTGGTATGAGGAATAATCGCAAGGGATTTTGGAAGCGCTTCTTGGGTGGCCTTTCTGTGGATGAGTGTTCTCTTCTCCGTCCAAGTAACGCAATTGGCGGCCGCGCATACTTTGGTGGGGGAATGCTTCCGTCGCCTACAAGGGCTCGGAGAGTCTCTGGGAACACTCTTTATTGCGGCTTAGCGGGGTCTGCATATACCCAAATAAAAGGCGACTTACAAGAATATGAATACACAACAGAGACCCGCGGCTATGCACATGAACCAGAATATAGCTCTGAGCATAAATTAATAAGGAACTCCAAGAAGAACTGACAGCAACTAACCTCCACCCAAGGTGCCCGGCCAAAGCGCCACCTACAATGGGACCGATGCTCGGTCCTACCATAGGTCCGACATTGTACAGGCCGAAGAATCCTCGCCTTTCCGCAGGAGTAGCGATGTCACCTACTACTCCGGCACCTAGACTGATAATGAGCATTGCAAGACCCACCTCGACCTTGCCGCTCACCAAGTGCAATGGTACTAGCTGACCCTGCTGCTTGTATTCCACGAAGAAGTACCAGCAGCCAGTAAGCATCCGTAGGAACGAGGGCGAGCCCAACGCAGGACAGAGACAAGATCAGAAGGCACGCGACAAAGATGGGTCTCCGACCGATCTTATCTGCCATGGTGCCCCATACCATCGGCGCTGAGATAGAGAGTCACTGGACCATGGAGATATTGATATGAGTGAAGTACGCACATAAACCTTGCATGATCATGTACACGGTAACGGTGACATTTATGAGTTCTATGGATTTGTGGAACGCCGTCGCGATAGTAGGAATAGCAGGGAAGTATATGTTGGCTGTCAAAGGGCTACGGTTCGTCAATCTTCATGACAACATGGGATGTTATAGCGGACACTCACCTGAACAAACCACCAAAGGCAGCTAAGCTCACTATCAACCACTTCTCTCCGCTTGTATATATGCTGAATGGCTTCTCGACCTTGTCAATGTCTCCTTTCTTTACCTGGGCATCCTTGCCATCCCCTTCAAGTCTCTGTGTGTCTTGGGGTCTGCTGTCGATCCCGGCATTGCTATCATTGGATTCGTGAGGAGGTTCCTTTTCACCGTGACGAATCCCATCCATGTCGTCATTGGCAGCAAAATCCGGCATACGCTCGCACAATCGAGGTAGAGGAATAAACCCAAAGCGACTGGGACGTTTAGGCAATGCGGCATCGTCGAAGAATCGAGGAGGACCTTATAACGGACTATTATTATCAAGATGTAAGACGAAGTTGCAAAGGCCGAAAAAGCCGGCCACGGTTCTCCGGAGTAGTATTCCCACGGTGCACATAATCTACGGAATTCCGACCAGCATGCCGATTGGTTGCACAGGCCTCATAGTGGACATCATTCAAGTTCAAGGAGTTTTATGCTGATTAAACGGCCGAGGAACATGCACGAAGCCTCAAGGGTACAGTCCGTATGAAACGCACAGTAGGCCAAAGTGAAAAACAGTATGTTATGTCGCCAGTCCAAAATGAG
This sequence comes from Gloeophyllum trabeum ATCC 11539, assembly GCF_000344685.1. NCBI lineage: Eukaryota > Fungi > Basidiomycota > Agaricomycetes > Gloeophyllales > Gloeophyllaceae > Gloeophyllum > Gloeophyllum trabeum. The sequence goes on along the minus strand of NW_006920410.1, from coordinate 1,419,948 downwards.
GAGTTCCATACGCAGGGCCTGAGTCGGAGGAGGTCGCCAGCCAGTCAGAAAACTGAAGAGCATTCTTTCAGATAGGTAGGCAGAATCTCGTGAATAGACCTCAGAGATGTAGGTGAATGTGCTTCCACCAGATCTTTGAAAGATACATGCTTGGCGGAGGGTGATGAATTTACAACGTTGTCTGACTTGAGTTGCTCCACCTTGACATTGTAAGGACTTAACTGAGGGTAGTGATACCCTTGAACGTACCTGCGCCCTTGTGACGGTAAATAGGTTCATAGGCAGCTTTTCCATGACATATCCTTGCATTGTGCCGAGGGCGAAGGGGAGGGATATGACCGGACGGTAGCGGCCCGCATAAGTTAATACGGCACCCATGAGTTCTCGGTAAGTGAACACTTCGGTGGAGGGCATATTATTGAGAACAAGTTGAAAGCAGATGTTCGCGTGCCATGCGTACCTTCCGGACCACCCGCCTCGATTATCTTACCCTGTACCAAGTTGTCTACATCCTTATCATTTCTGGCAATAATCTCGACCACTCTTGCGATGTCCCCGACAAAAACAGGTTGAAAGAGAGCTGTACCACCACCGAAGACGGGAAGGAATGGCAAGACCTGCGACAGCTGTGCGAAGCGCTAGACGAGAGGTCACAACTGATATATCAAGCCGCCCGAGAAGATCAAAATGTCTGTACCGGAAAAAATCCATCGCCAGGCCCAAACACAATGCTGGGTCGAATGACGGTTGCCTGCGGATGAACCTGGAAGACAGCAGCCTCGCCGAACGCTTTCGTCCTGGCATAAGGTATCTCGCTATTGGCGTCTGCCCCGATAGCACTGAAGTGAACCAGTTTGGCGCCGACGTCCTTGGCTGCTCTAGCGACGTTCTCTGCACCTTTCCACTGTATCCGTTCGAAATCTTCAGGGGAGCCGTGCATGACCCCCACGAGTGATACGACCAAGTCGGCGCCTCGGAAAGCTTTCAGCAAAGAATCTGGTTTTGTCACGTCAGCTGCAGCTGGAGGCAGAAGTTGCTCTGCAGTGATGACGCGACGTAGGCCGTCGAATGTGCGCTGAGGGCTCCGAGACGATATTTGAACCTGATGGGGGACGTTGCTTGTGGCCAATGCCTTCGCGATGTTCGAACCTTGTATACACTCTGTTTGAGTTTCACCTTGTACAGGGATACTGTACACGGATGTCGAAACCGACAGCGGATTAAGTACCTAGAAATCCAGCCCCGCATATAACAACTTTCGAACCCATCTTGCGTTAAAGAGTTGCCTCGGACACGACACTGAAGAGAGAGTAATAAGCGAAGCGTTCAGCGTCACTCGAAACATGCCAGTCTCCCGATCGGTATGCCCTGCACGACGTCATGTCAATACTACCATCGCCACATATTGCCACCAGCAGGCTGAGCAGCCGGATTCCACTGTCGATGTCCAGTAATTATAACGGGACGCCGCCGTCGTTGGCAGAAAGATACAAGCGTAGCCCCTCCAACCCCGTGGGGTAAATGTCGCATGTTATGTTTTTCCGCGAAATAGGATGGGCTCTATCGTCTCATAACAGGCAGCTGGCGTAGATCAAGTGTCGACATATTTGAGTCTCTGCCCCTTCACATGACCCCCGAAGGGCTGCTTGAGCTGCTGGAAGTGGTCTAGCGGAGCGAGCCTTCGCATCGTAATAACCCGCTTGGCGGAGGGACGCCGCCTTATAATATGAATAGAAGGACAATGGGAGGCAGAGAGATCTTCGTGGGTTCTTCTTTCCTCGACTCTCACATCGGCAACCATGGGGCTGGGCATCCTAGAGGACAAGCATCTCGACCATGTACCAGGTGCGCCGAATCCCTAACCTTGTTCGTGTCACGGTTATGAAGCTTACATGCGGTGTCTCGGTAGGAACGTCGATCTTCAGCGACGACCCCAATGCTGCAGCGCAGGCTGCCTATGAAGGGGTCGACTTGTCTTTACTGAAACATGGTACAGGCCGAAACGCGCATGTAGTACTGGTACGTTTGAGCCTTTCCGAGAGGTACATGTAAGTCGGCCTACCGGTGTGCTATATTCCAGGTTCCTCAGCCTAGTGATGACCCGAATGACCCTCTAAACTGGCCCAAATGGAAGAAACATATGGTGAATCAATGCCCTTGAATTGATATTTCTTCTTCACGTTGATCATTGTTCGCTAGGTATTTTTTGTGCTGTGAGTCCCCCTGCACAGCAAGGATCTATAACTTAACGAAAATCGGTCATCTTTCCAGCGTATACGGAAGTAAGTAGGAGGGATCTGCTGGACGATGAAGTATCCTAATCACTGACTCATTACCCTGCTTATAGCCGTCATATGTGGTGCTCTCGTGAGTCCCAGGTCATTTGCATATTTGCGCAGAGTGATTTACTGGTGAAACAACTCTAGGGACCCCTGGTATCTGCTGACTTAGTAAATCTTGCGGCGGAGTTCCATACTTCCTTGCAAGCCACGAGTCGCGCGCTTGGGTCTGCATTGACTGCCGCGTTGGCGATCGCTACTGTGATATGGTCGGCTTTAGCGGTGAAGATCGGAAAGGTGTGGCGCATTCCTGCGATCCATGCGAAACAATGAGTTTTGAAGAGTTTTCGCGTTTCTAGCGGCCTGTCTTCCTAGCCTCCACCCTGATTATGATGGCTGGTGCGATCATGTCCGCCTATGGTGCGTGACGCTCTCGTCGGTTATACGACCTTTCTAAGCGTCGCCTCCAATAGCACATTCTTATGGGACTCTTCTCGGATCACGTATCATACAAGGTAACGCCGTCGGTCATGCTTCTGTGCTTCTGTGGACTTCCAATGATATTTGCTGCACTCTACCAGGCGTCGGCCAATCAGTACTCGAGGTAACCACACGCTTCACCATAACGACGTATGGCAAGACTAACTTCAGACCGATAGTTTCTCGTCGGAGCGTCGATCAATGACATCTACTTTACCCACGAACGTGAGTTTTACGTCGCTCAGAGGAGCGTAGCTGATAACGAATACTGTACGACCAGGCGGTATTCCTGTCGCTTTGTGTAAGATGCAGGACGCTCGGAGTAAACTCGTGACGCTGAGAAACATGTCATCCCAGGGAATTTGGCGTTGTTAGACGGTATCAACATCACGCCGCCTATCGCGGGGGCTGTCATCCAGAACTTGGGCTGGCGATGGGCATTCAAGATTTTCGCTATCGCAAACGGACTTCTATTTCTTTTGCAGGCAAGTTGTCACGAGCAAGTCTACCTCACCGACGGACGTGGCCTGATTACGTGTAGTTTTTCTGCATGCCCGAGACGACCTACTATAGGTCCCAGGTGATCCCGGCGATCCAGAACGGTCAGGATATCAAGGACGATTCCACCGTCGAAAAGCAGGAGCCGTCCGTAAAGCTCGAATCCGCTGAATTACCTGCACCCCCACGTAAAAAGTCGTATGCGCAAGAGCTTTCAATATTCAGCGGCATCTATCCCACCAGAGTGTCGCTCCTGGCTCTGGTATGGAGACCCATAGAATCCCTGGCCACGCCGATCGTGCTATGGGCAGGTTTAGTGAGTACGATGAAGCTTAGAGAGGTGTCAATTCCCTTACCGAGATACGCAGGTCTACGGAGTCGCTATCACATGGCTCGTCCTTCTGGCTACAAGCGTGTCGCAGTTATTTTCAGCGCCCCGTTCGTGACATTCTTCCTTGCCTGTGCACGCTGCTGATCAACTCTGTCGGGACAGCCTACAACTTCGACACGAGTCAAGTTGGCCTCAGTAAGGACATTGCTCGGTTCGGTATCGACTTTGTGTCCTGATACCGCTTTCGCTGCAGCCTATATGGGCCCCTTCATTGGAGCCATGCTAGCGGCCGTAATTTCGGGGCCCCTGTCTGATTGGCTGGCCCGGCATATGAGTGCCTGGAATAAGGGTACTTTCGAGGTGTGTTTCCGAACGCAGTCCGCTTGACAAGGTTCTGCTCTTACAGAGTCATTATCTATCGCAGCCCGAGTTCCGTCTACCTCTTGTCGCGTTCTACGCTATCTTTGGCTCTATGGCTTTCTTCGGTTGGGGTATCTCTGCGAACAAGGAAGATCCGTGGATAGGTCCGGTGTTCTTCTTCGGCCTGGCGAACTTCGGCATCACCTTGGGTGCCTCTGGTTCTATTGCTTACGTTGTAGATGCACACAGACGAAGCGCTGAGACCGCTATGGGAGGGTGAGGTTCTTCGGAACACACTTGGACTGGTTCGGAATGAACTAACAGGAGGCCGCAGTGTCATCTTCTTCAAGAACGTGTTCTCCGTGATCATAACCTTGTTTATCAATGAGTGCGATTCTGTTATCCCCATGTGCCTGATTTGATACTGACGTCGATCGTTCCACAGTTGGTTTGTCGCAAGAGGCATACTCAGTGTATTCTGCACCGTGGGTGGGGTTACACTATTCACCACCTTTTTGACTATCCGTGAGTGACCTTCCATTATTCTACCTTGCGTTGTGCATAGCTCAAGGCTGCTCCGCAGCGATGTATGTCTGTGGGAAACGGGCCCGGTCGTGGATTCACCGCTGCGTGAAGTTGGACGCCGATGATTGACCGATCAAACACCTACTGACTGCGTTGTATGCGTGTGTATGATCAAATGCGTACGTTCAACAACCTATATCTACACGAGTGCAAACTGTCCTCCACGATTGACGGCTGCCGCCTCGATTGCTTGCTGCCGGGGATACAAACGACAACGGTCATCCCCGGAGGCCGTGAGGCATAGCGGGATCGACTATAGCCACATCTTTTATGTCGAGTACAAGCTCGGTCTTGCGGATTCGGCCCGGCCGTTGAGAGTACCATGCCACGAAATGCAATCCTCCCTACAAAGTTGAGGACGCAGATTATGTAAGCGAGTCGCGCAGCGGATCGCAAAGTGGACGCGGAGCCATTGCAGCGGATGCGCCCAGACATTTGCCCGACTAACATATTATCTTATTTTTGCATATTGCTAGTGTGCTGCTAGTGCAGCGGTTAGTGTGATGGGTTATTTCAGATGCAATGATGTGAGCTTGAGGTTTAATCCCACCCATGGACGATATTCTTCACTTGTGATGATTCTAGTTGTCTTCACTCCGTGACACAACTTGAAAATTTTCTTTTGTTCTGTCATTGCAAGGCACCGATATTGATGACATTGTGGCACTTTGAGTCCGGACAAGGCCCAATCTATACACAAAGCCTTCACTTGGTATTATACTTTGGGGTTCAGTTTCAAAAATTAAAACTACATGTGCACTGATATACAAAACCATTCAACTTCTCATGATCATGGGAGGTGGTGTTACCGGTGTACGAATGAATTGCAGTGAGTACACAACCTCCTCACCGCCTTAGGATTCCCATTCCGAAGCGAGTCGCCCGACTTCAGACGAAGTCCCTCGCGACGCTGCGGGGTTACCGCACAGTGTCTCGACCTTCCATTTATAGCGACTCGCGTCCTTAACTTTGTAGGGAGGATTGCATTTTCTTACCATGCCGAAGTCAGCCTGAAGAAGGTACGAGGTTATGTTCCGAAGAACCCGCGATTCTTACTCGCAGCTTGTTGTGTTTGTGCTTTCATACACCATTCCATTCAGTTTATTGAGTGGGCTGCCATTCATTCATCCGATACGAGCGCAGGGAATTTCAGAGCATGTTCCGGTGCGGTCGCTGAGATCAATTCAGATATCCGCCACAACGACAGATTCGGCATAGTGACGCATCGGAGCTTTGTGCCCACTGTTGTTTTGTAATTCATGTCATATTTTTACACTGCTGTTTCTCCCGTTCTGTATTTACGACGTCCGCAGAGATACGTCGGACTCTGTGGTGAGGCGTGAGGCGCGTATTACCGTAGGAGGAGTGGGTTGCGTCGGGCCTGACAGAAAGGACTCCAAGGGGTGTTTGGGATTTGAAATGTACACTTGACATCATGACTCTACGACACCCACGATTATCGCGAGCTATCTTGAGCTCCTTCGAAGCGTTGCGGCGCGCAGGATTGACAAATACGTGCGGTGGCCGTGGCACGGGCCAAACAAGGGACCAAGCACAGGTGTGACATCACCGGCAACTGGCCACCGCCGCCGTGTTTCGCCCGGTTGTCCCTGGACATTCTTTGTACCGCGTTCCTATAAAACTGCGCGTCCCATGCCCGAGCAGCAACTCAAGTCGCAAACTCGCCCTACAACCCTTCCTTGATCTTCCGCCGCGAAGTTTGAAGCGCGAAACGCCATGTCTGGCTCTCAGTCAATGCACGTCCGCTTCCCTTCCACGTTGCCCTCGCCACCCAAAGAGGGCCGCCCACGGGTGAGTTGCATAACACTGCAGGATGGTCCTCCTAATCACATACCATACTTCCAGCGCGTCGTGTACCCCAAACTTGCCCAAGCCAAGGGGGTTTCGGACCGTTGCGCCTTCACGGACCTCTTTTGGGGCCCCAAACCCCTCTCCGCAGTGGCTGCGGACGCTACACCGATCGACGAGGTCCGAACTCCCCACTTGGCCGTGATGGGTCAGTCGAATCAGGATAACAGGTCCATGTCGTCCTACTTCCCAGAGTTCCACTCGAGCTCATAGTCGTAGTGGAGAGAAGAGGTTGACGCTGCCCGATGATGTGGAAGGTTGGAAACATGACACTGGACAATTCTAAACGATCCCTTACGACCTTTACAATACCACACGGACAAGTTCAATGATGACTTTAATAATACATATACCTGTTGTTGTAATGACACGCTGATTAACTGAAACTCGTCGAAGTGATAACACCACTGAGCCCTTACAGAATGACAGAGGTATCTGATTGCCCATCAGTCCCTCTCAGCGACCAAGCCACCACGCCCTCGCTTGATCCTCTCTTCCAAGCCACCCTGACCGCCAAATACCCTCTTCTGCTCTGAACTGAGGAAACCAGCCATGCCCTTCGACTTCGAGCGTAGCCTTTCCTCTGCTTCTGCCTCCGCTTTCTCCTGTTCCAGAAGAGTGGTGAGCCGTTCCTTGCGCTCGACTGTCATGCTCTGCGCGTTCGAAGACATTGCTGCCAGACGAGCTGCGCGTTCCTCGGCAGAGTAGCCCGATCTTGATGATTCAGCAGGGCGAGAGTCTCGGGACGGAGGGGGAGTCCTCCTCGACCTCTTATAATCAGGACGGTCGTGGCGGGGAGGGCTACGGCTACGGCTGCGCCCCCGTTTCCGGTCATCTGGCCGACGCTCGTAACTCCGGTCCCGACGAGAATGGTGGCCATTGTCATCCGATTCATCTGAGCGCGGCCAAGTACGGATGCGATCCTCGCGACCCGTCTCATAGCTTGGACTAGGCCGACGATGGCGATCGTCGGGGCTGCGACTGCGGCCCCGGTACTCGTCGCTGTAACGCCGCTTGGGAGGCGGAGAACGGGAACGTCGGCTGTTAGGGCTCGGTGAGCGTCTCGACCTGGAAGGCCTCTCATCGTATGAGCGGGAACGACCGCGGTCAGAGACGGGTGAACGCGAACGCGAGTGCTCATGATCTCTGTGTCGGTGCTTGTCTTTCTTGGAGTGCTTGTCCTTATGTTTCTTTTCCTTCTTGTCCTTCTTCGGTTTGATACCAGCGCGCTCTTGCATTTCGCGCAAACGTAAGGGATTGGACATAAGCTGTTGGTAGGCGGCCTGCTCTTGCTGCTTTATGGCAAACAGCGGGTCCTCCCGAATCTTCGCAGCTGTGTCTCTTGAGGTGTTCGCAAATTGGGTGGCAATGAAGTTCTTGTGGGCAGCGCCAACCTGCAGTTAAGGCATAATCAGCATCCCCATGCTTGGATATATCGGCAAAATAGACGTACCTTAGCATTCTCATCTGCCGTGAGCATCTTGTCAACGCGCTTCTTCCCCAGGAGATAGTCCTCCAGTTCGTTCTGGTTCTGGCTACTCCCAGTTGCAGGAGTAGCATACATCCAATCCAGCTTCTCGACTCGTTTCTTTCCCGTCGACTCTTCCTGCAGTCGTTGAAGCTCCTGCAACTGCCGCTCTTCCTCTTTCTCCTTACGGAGCTGGTCGAGCTTCTTCTTCTCCTCAAGCTAACAATATCGTTGGAGTTGAGTCAAATCAGACTTCGGGGGGTAACCAAGCGTACTCACCGCCTTCTTCTCTTCAAGCCAGACCCGCTCCTGATTCTTCAACAGGAGCGGGTGCCAGGACTTTTTCATGTTCAAGTCTCCGCCACCCATCTTGACAGACTATTCCAGAGACGATGTAATGCGAGGGTTCGTGTAACAAACAGATCCCAAAGGTGGACCCGCGACGAGAGGTGGCCAAAAGCAAAAGGCGATTGTGGAGGCAACGCCGTGTGCTATGGTTGGCCCGGCTTGTATTCGGCAGTTTCCGGTGGCTGTGACGTTTCCTGTGGCTGCTCATGTCATCGCCGTTTGTCAGAATACACCATCCAGCGCACTGTACCGCAGCACTCCCCCCCCAGCTCTAACGTACCTGAGTCTACAGCGACTGCAATTGGCAGTATACGTTCTTTAACTTTCCAAAATGCCCACAGAGGAATATGAACCACTCGAGGACCTTGAGAGCGGCGAGGCAGAGACCGAGCCATTGCACGCACCCAAGCCTGCTCCACCTACCCAACCCGTGTGAGTGTCTCATGCGACAGGGCTGTAGGGGGATGATCTAACAAACAGAACGATGTAGGGGTGGCCGCTCTATGTATGCGCTCAGTCGCCAGGAGATAGTCACGGGAATAGCGAATCGCTTCGTGCACTCCCGGACGTATATCATCCTGTATCTTGTTATGGTCGTGCTGTCCGTTGCGACAGCAATCTTGGGATCCATGCAACGATATCCGCCTTTGAGCTTCTACATCTTGGAGATAATTATCAACACTAGCATGATATGTGAGGTGGGAGTACGATTAGTTGCTCTTGGCAAGGTGAGCTCACCCCGGCGCCTCTCTCGTATGAGTCTCGCAAGAAACCTACGGTACCATTCGCTGACATTATGTCTGCATCTTCCTTTTGACAGCAATTCTGGAGATCACCATGGAATATTTTCGATCTCATCATCACCATTTTCTGCGCCCTCACGCTGTCGATACTGTTGTTCGCACATAGCGGCCGAGGGAGCAAGGGAGAGGAGGTCTTTGACAGTGTCCTGCTCATTGGACGGAACGTATTACAGTTCCTGCGTCTAGCTATGATCATGCGGCAGTACGTCTTTCCAGACGCGTTATTCCTCAGATAACCGTCATCCTCATGCCTGGTCTCGATAGGTCCGGCCAGTCCATATTTACGCGGCCAAAGGCCATCGATCTCTCAGCAGCTCGGATGGCGGGATACAGCATGGACATTGACATCGCGGACGACGGACCATTCACCAGCAGAGACCGCCGCGCGGTGGTCTTCGACGCACCAGACGGTTTCGAGGATGAGCCTGCCGCGCCGCATGTGCCGAAACCGGAAGACATGCCCAGGGCAGTGCAAGCGGCTCAGGAAAGAGATGAAGAGGATATGTGGGCTTCGATGGGTTGATAGGACTCGAGGAGCCACCGCGGACAGTTTTATTCTATGGTGGATTGTAAGTGGTATAGACATCGAATATAGTTTCTTTCATTATCGAAACAGGATATCCAAACTCCATGTTGCTTCTTTCCGTCCAGACGTTCGAGCCTGGGCATAGTACGGCACATTCATGGTTCAGACTCGCAGCTCGAAGGCCACGCTAGTGTTCCTGTCCAGACCTGGGAAGGGATCCCTGAGGGCTGTCTTATACCGAAGGAGGAGAGGGTCTGTCCTTCCTGTCACCCAGTCGGTACACATTCCGCACATTCTGCTTATGTTCCCTCCGCACTACGGTAAGGATACGCAGTGCCGTCAAGAGCCGTCACACATAGGAACATGCAACATCACCGCTCATTTACTGACCGCCATCTATCCGTCCGACTTACCCACGATTATATCAGAGCCGCTGAGCTCTTCTCAAGATAGGGAATCTCCCGGCGAAATATGTACGTCTTACCCAACTTCTTGACTCTAGTTAACCAGACCGACCCAGGACCCCTGAAAATACCGATAGATGCCGGTGCCAGTCCGGACAAAAAAAGCGCCTCGGGCGAGGGACGCCGGAGCCAGTCCGGACGTAAGTAGGGGTCTCAGCCGGCCAACCCGGTTTTTTAGTCCGGACACCAACGGCACCCCAGCAGTGAGGCCGGTTGTAGTCCGGACATGGTCAGCAGCCCGCCACTTCGTCGCTAGTACACTATCATGACCCGGTATGGTATTTCTCACCGAATAAGGATAGACATGCCTCCCCTGTAGTCGTGAACCCTCGGGTACCCCTTATTTGCACGGAATTATACAGTTTTTAATATCACGCTGAAATCCGGAGGCACACATGGAAGACACAGCTGGGTGCCGGATGCCTCCAATCTCGCGGCGGTATCGTATCTCGCCGTCCAGGGCTACGAAGCCATGAACGGGCGGGTATTTCGCGCTGTCTCTCAGACCCTGGCAATGCACAATGCCTGCTGAATCACTCATTTGCCTGCCACGTCTTTTCTTTGCATGCTGGAGATCTCAAGCCCGAAGGCTCTTCCGTTATCTATTGAACTTTCTACCTCAGACTATGCACGTTTCAGGTTTTCATACATACACCCTAGTATCTAGTGTCTAGAATGACTTGTGGACTACAACGGGTGATTTTTGCTGTTTCCTAGAGGCCGGGGCAATAGTCCGGACATGGATCCGACCTTGGCCGATGCCGGTATTTTATCCGGACATAAAGGCGGGGGGGCGCCAAAAACAGTCCGGACATGACAAAATCAAGTCCTGCACCGGCATCTATCGGTATTTTCAGGGGTCCTACCGACCCTTCCGAAGAGCCTTCGATTTTCTATCATCCCCAAACTCCGTCTGAGCTATCTATAGCCTTGGTGCGGTGGCATGAGATCCCATGTTTGCATCACAACTCTCGACCGCGTCCATTACAGTGGTTTGGCTACATGCCATTGAGACAGATTACAATACTCTGATGGTCAGCAAAAACAAATCTAGCCTGTCGCGCAATTGCGGAGATGTATGCACTGGTACGCAAATCTATCATTGACTGTTGTTCCTACGCTGTCTAAATATACGTTTCTGTGGATGTGAGCTTCGCCCAGAGTCTTGCCGTAACACTAGCTTGATATCCCCGTCTGTTAGAAGAACGTAAGATTCAGAGCTGTAACCCGATGCACGGGATCGTGGCTCTCTTCACAATATTCAAAGCACCAGATCCTTTCATTTCACCGGTATGCACGTTTCTCGGACCTGTATGCGAGTGATCTGATCTGATCCTATTGCAGCGCTGTCGACTTGACTATGAGAACGAGCACAGCATTTGTCTCGCAGACCATGTATGATCGTGCGAAAGACGCCAGGCTATCAATCATTTCGCTCATGATATGTATCAACATCACCGCGGTCCTGGCTAGACATCTTCATGTGGCTCGGCTTGGGCTGATGTTGCAGAGTTTCCCCTGCTCATCGAATCAAGAGTATGCTTTTCTTACCGGGCTGCAGTGGATCAGCCCGGTGAGTTCGCACTATTAGCTCATCTCATCACTAGGAGGTCGATCCGAAAATCCAACACCAGAAGAGTCCTGTACGGTGTAGGCCGTCCTGCTGTTCAGCAGGGCGTCAAGACTACAGCACCTGTTTCTGCTGGAGCTGAGCGTTCATCTGAACTTCCCTGCTGCAAGAAATCCTGACATCGGGTGTCTCTCGGTACTTTCGGCGTCGACAGCTGCGACGCCCGGCTGTTCGTGATGAGCTCTTGTCCACATCGGAGTTACGCTTCTCCACTCACGGTGGCCGCCTTGTTCTAGCTGATCTTACTTATGAGATCCTGATGTATCTTTCGGAGGAAACGTCGATACATGCCTGCAGTCCCTCCATCGGTGGCGATGGAGACGTGCTCATGCAAGATCGGTCTGGCGTCAAATTACGAGTTACGCTTTCCCCACTTGTTTGGGGTATTCGTACACCCCGTTCAAGCTGGCTCTCGCGTCCCGGTAGCCAAGAAAATGAATTCATGTGTAGGCTGTCAAGGCTGGATATGAACGCGAATCTCGGTGTTCATAAAGACAGATTTATTAGACGATTCGAATGCTCGTACATTACTTTACATACATCTCCTCGATGCCTGACAGGGTGAACAAAAGTCGGGTTGGATGTTGATAGTGGAGACGCAGCCGAGCTCGGGGCTGCTCGGGGCCTCGGGCCAGCACGAAGCGGACGCAGTAACAGAAGCGGAAGGAAACGAGTATAGAAGTGCGGACGGCATAATACGGCTTTTCAGAAGATCCCGATAAAGTACTAGATCCAGCACTGTACTGCAAGTCTCTTGTACTCGGGGCGCTCAGGTTCTTCAAGCAAAGTGTACTTGTATTTGGGACGGGCATGGAATAGAATGACTTACGAGACATAGTCGTAAACACGACAAGGAGCAGCCGGCGCGAGAAAAAGACGTAATAATATCAGACGAGAACGAAGAAAAGGCCGGAAGAAATGAAGAGGTGAGTGGGACGCCCACGGTCGGCTAATAAGGGGAAAGAACGGACGCACGGTCGGTGCCGTGGCTTCTCTGGCCGTGTGCTTCTGCCATCAAACCATGGCCGACCTCCTCTCTTAGCTTATCCCGCCCGACGCTCCTGCCCCTTCTCTGCCAGTGCTTGATGCTGCCCCCGCCGTCGCCCCCGGCACCCCGCTCGTCGCGCCCGCCGTCATCAACCACCGCTCGGCCGTCGTCCAACGCGCCCTGACCGCCGCGCCTGTATATTTCTGCATATCTTGTACAGCAGTCACGATCATTCCCCTCCCCTCTTTTCACGCCATGTCCTCTCTCCTCCCCACTCACCCCGCTCCCCGTCCGTGGTGGAGCCGCTCGTCGTCCAAGACTTCCGACACGTCCCTCCAGTCGTCCTCCTCGGCCTCCAAGCCGACCACCCCTCTCAAATCCGCCCGCTCGTTCACGTCGCTTAAGCGTGATGACAGCTCTGCTGTCCGCAAACAGGAACACCCCAAGCAGCCGAGACGCAGTAGTCCTTCTTCCAAGTTCAACACACTTGCTTCCGCTATAGGTCTAAAGTCCAAAAAGCCGGCAGGGCCCACCCTTGCCATTCAAGACCCTCCGTCGCTACTCGCGGAGCCGCCGTCTATCTCCACTCCTCTGCCTAGTCCAGCTCCGAGCCAGCTCAGCCATAGTGCTCGCAGCTACACGAACAGGCCTCCATCGAATTCTGTATATTCCACTGTACCGTCATGGGATGAGCCAGAACCTCGCACCCCATCCGACGTGCCTAGCTCTCGCGGCCGATCCTCATACCAACATTCAGTCTTGACGCTGAGTGACGCTGACCCCTTCGCGTCCAGGGGCATGGTCGTGCCTCCCAAGGTACAAGCACAGGACCCGCTTCGACTATCTGTCTTTTCTAATGGCAGCAATACTTCCTCGAACGAATTGCATCAGAAGAAGAGCGGAGCCGAGGACCTCAATCGGGCCTCTTTCGCTTCCGCCTCATCTAGTTCGCAGTCGCACGAGCACTTTCTCCATAACCAGCCAGGCGAACCGCCTCCGGGAACTTCTGAAAGGTAATGCACTGGTCTCAAATAGGGACCAGCCGACACTAAAATAACTTCGTCCCCTCAGCTCGCTAGATCCATATAATAATACAAATATGGCGAATAGGCTCTCCGAGCCGCCTTCAGACCCTATGAGGCCCCTCCACCGGCCACCTATGCGTGCACGAGGCATGACAGATGTAGGACCTCGTCGGTCTCCGCCTGTTAGTAACAACAGCACTCCAGATATTGCCACTTCCTCCGCAAGCACTAGCACGCCTGGAACACCGCCCCTGGTTATTGTAAGGCAAGCATCGCTAGGACGCCTTCATCCGCGCCCTGCCGCTCCCCCACCGCCAATCCCCATTCCTCCGCCACCACTGCCGTCCTTGAGCCCGTCGCCCCGTAGTGGCGAGACTTCTGACGCCTCGACCGTCAGAAATCCACTACGCGAGTCGGGAAATAGTGAGTTATCACCTTTTGGGTAGTCCAGATACCTCAACTTACCCAAACTTCTTCGCTTCACAGCTGCATCTTCATCTTCTTATCATACTGCCCCTGAACACTCGCAAGATTCGCATGATAGAGTTGCTCTAGGCGATAGTCCATTGATGACGGCGCCTTCCACCCCGATAGCGCAGGATGACTCCGACGAGTCCGGAAGCAGTTTGTCATTTGCCTCTTCCATCTCAGAGACTCGGGATGTGCTCGTGACCCATGGCAATGTCTGGAGTCCCCGAGAAAGGGACTTCTCCCGTCATGGAAAAAGCAAGATAAAGTCCATCGACAAGGGGAAGGGGAAGATGAAGGCTTCGGAGGAAAAGGAGGAACGCGAATTGGAGATGGCTCTCCGAAGCCCGTCGAAGACGACGATTGTGCAGTCCGCGACTTCGGACGGCTCGCCGGCGAAGACGCTGAAAAAGGCGCTTTCGCAGCAGAACATATCAAATGCCATGGCCGCGCAGCGCTTTTCGGTATCGAGCACATTGTCCGCTTCCTCCGCACATTCCAACACTGGGGACGATCACAGCACCGGGCATGAAAAGAGCAGTCGAGAAAAGGGGAAGGGGAAGCCGCCAAAGAAGCAACGATCGTTCCATCATCCTCGGATTCCCTTACCACCTTTACCCCACCTGAGACAGTCTCACCACTCTGCTGGGAGCCCGCCAGTATCTCAAAGTTCACATTATCACGCAGACAGTACCACGTCCACTATCACTGACAACCGTAGGGGGTCGACTCCTACCATGACCTTCCCGTCGTTCTCTTCACTGTCTATATCCACTCATCCCAGTGAGAAGAGTCTGGATAAGTCGTCTAGTTCTCCTGGGCGTCCGCATACTCCGGTCAGGAAGCGGCTCTTTTCTGGCTCAAGCTTACGACGGACACCCTCGTCCCAAGCGCACACCCCGTCCGAGGAAGACACCAGGTCAGTTTTGAGCTTGACTCTGGAGGACGGTCGACCGGGAGGGATGTATGCGCATCAGCTATCTCCGAACGACTCTGTGGCTTCGTTTTGGGAGGACGGAGAAGGGAACACGATTGCCGTCCTGCCGAAACCTCAGACAGAGTACGTCCCGCAGCAGATCATGTCTCCCGCGGACATGCTTGCATTGGAGGCGATAGTGCAGCAGGAGCAAGATGAACGCGCACGGCATGACCAGTCTCAAGGCGAGGATCGTTCACGAAGAGATTCTGCGCGCTCCCTTACTCCCAGCGTCACTGTCCACGATCCCGACAATCAGGTCGGGTATGTCGAGGACTTCGGGCGCGCAGGCGCTCTGGAGAGCTCGTACATGGGGGTTGGGTCTATAACCGGAAGACGGAGGGGAAATTCACAGGGCTCGTCGATGTCCGCTTCTACGACAAGTATGAGCATAAATACGCCGTCGACTGGTCTTGGACGAGATTGGCATCTTGGCTCCCCGTCCGTCGCGTCTATGACAGGCGCGAGCGAGGTAGATGGTCCATCATCGCCTCCCTCTAGTATGCGCTTTTGGGAACGCGGCAAGGGTCGAAATGGCCAAGATTTTGGCCCTCCGTCGCCTCAGAAGCAGACTATGAGTGGCCGGACACCTCCACTGTCGCCGCTGTCTCCATACTCGCAAAGTTCCCGGCCCACGCGCAGCACCTCCATGTTCTCGAAGAGTGGAGGTCCTTTACGTAGCGGGAGACCGTCTACGTCGCAGTCTGACATAACACCTCCTTCCTCGCCTATTTCCTCGTCCTTCCTCGTCTCCCCTGGCGGCAGTGGCCACACTATGATGTACTCACCACCTACCAGTCTTCCACCGCCGCCTCGTCGACGACCACGGACAAGCTCAGCCGTCACTGCTACTAGCACTCACGCGGACTCAATCATACGCGAAAGGGAGGAACCTGAGGAACCTATTGGTCCTTTGCCACCTCCTAGACGCAGTGCTCAGCGTGCCGGCCGTTCCCCCTATCCTCCTTCCTCTGCACGAAATGACAAGGTTGGGTCACAACGGCGATCCATCATGCGGAAGCCGTCTTTCCTGGATATCGAAGATGAGGCCGAGTCGTCTTCAGAAGCACAGGCTACTGCAAAACCATTTGAAGATGCAAATTTCCTGGATCTTGGTCGAGGCAAGGATTCCTTTGATACTGTTCGAAGCGTGGACATCCTGGAATTAGTTGGACCTGGATAAGTTTGTGCCTGCTGTGAACCTGTTGGATATCGTTCAGCTTTTTATTGCTTATTTGTTAACTTGCCATTATTCCTAGTCGTCTGTGTTCTAATTTACGTTGTGGTATATTTGCCTAGTCAGACGCTCATTTTGTGACATTTCGCACATACCCTGCAATGGAGATTATGACAAGCCAAACCGTCTGATCCTTGGTGATATTTGAGTCGCAAGATAAAAGTTACATGGTAATATGAACGCAGGCTGTAAGATAGTGAAGAAAGGAATGCTCGTATTAGGTCCTACGCTTTAGTCCGTCTCCTCCGTGTGATATCCTGCACGTCTCATGGCGCCCAGCCTATGTCGAGCCGCGCCCAATTCTTTCTCCAGCCGAAGAATCTCTACCTGTTGCTCCATCTCCCGTCTCTTGAACTCCAGCGCGGGCATAGCATTATAATCAACTGCTTCGTCTTCGGCTTGCTTCGCGGTAATAGCCTTGACTTGTCGCACCAATGCCTTCACCGCTTCCGTGACTGCCTTGGCTGCAAGTTCCAAACGCTCCTGCGTCTTGGACATCAAGTCTGCCTTCACTCTTGATGCAGCGACCAACTGCGCTGTCGCCCCTGCCACTTCGTTTGAGGCGACAATTAGCTGTTCGAGTGAATGAGTCCCAGATAGGACACCATCCGCAGACTCGATGAGAAGGTTGGTGGCAAAGGCCACGGCTCGAGCTGCCGAGATGAGACCTTCTGTCCAACGGTTGTTCTTTTTGTAAAACTGCTGCGATGTGCTCGCGCCTTTGCCCTTGTTGACAATCTCTTGCTGGGATTCCGTAGCAGCTTGAATGAGCCGTGCAATAGCATTCGTGATCGCAAGCGCGGCAGCAAGGATGGAATCGTGCACTTTAAGGTCCACGGCACTGAATCGGTCGGTGTCACGTGGCCGAGCAATGAGCTCTTGCAACCGCTGGGTAGCAGCCTCGATAGCCTTAGCAGCGCCCATCATCTCTTGTTCCACGAGATCCCCAATGTCGCCATTGGCCTTCGACAGGGCCGCTTGCCCCTTAGGCAAGAGCTTGTCGATAGCCTCAGAAAGCTTCGTTAAGGCTCCCCGTATTTCCGCATTATTACGCGTGGCGACCTCCTTCCTCTGCGTTGAGTCACGCAACAGGTCAAGCTTGTAGGACTGGAGATTAAGGAACAAGCGTATCCCGACATCGCCGGCATTTTTGGCAACGTTGATGAGTTTGTCGGACGCCTCGTCATCAGCCAACCGTGTGACGCCCTTGGTGCTGATCAGAACGTCAGCGAGAGACTGCGCAAGCTCGTTTGCCCCCTTAATGACATCCACATGGTCGCCGCCAACTTCACCACCGATGTATAAATTGAAGATAATCGCGAACTCAGTGGCATTGTTGATAGCCTTCTCGATCATCGACAGAGTATACTCCGGTGTGGAGTTGAGATTGCCCGCCTGCGTAGGAGACTCAAGCTCGTAGGTAGCTTCATCAACCTTCTGCATGCATGCTTGCAGGATAGAGTCTGGAACAGTATGTGAGACGACGTCCTTTCTGCAGAAGACTACTGGCACTCTTACCTATGATCTGGTTGAGCTTCTTCCTGTTATCCAATATCAAGGTATCGATCTGGGCATTAGTGGCCTCTTCGGCGATATTTTGCGTCTGATGGGCATAATGAGTAGCATCCGACCGGACAAGGATAGGTCACATACCTGTTGGACGTCGGCAAGTTGCTGGATGGTCGAGTCCATGCTCTCCTGAAGAATTGCTATTTCTTGGTCCTTCTCTTCCCGCAGACGCTCCATGTCCTGATCGACGTTCTGCAGCTTGGTAAGCAGATCGTCAATCTGTATTTGTTTGGCCTAGACATATGCGACGCATTGTCAGGTTAGACTCCACACCCGCGATGAGCACACATACTCGTAAGGAGTCCTCCAACTCTGAGAGTTGTCTGTTGTATTTGGCCAGAACGCTCGAGACCTCGGAGCTCTTGGACCTCGACGCATCCTCGGCACGCTCGTTGGCAAAGTTGAGTTCGCGGCGCAGACGATCTATTTCATCCTTGTGGCTGGCCTTTTGGCGATCCAAGTCAAACCTGGCTCTGTCACGCTCGCGGATCATATCAGCCAGTTCCAGGTTCTTGGCCTTGATATCTCTCTCCATTCGCTCCATCTTGTCGATGGCTTCCTGGGCAGAG
The DNA here is from genome assembly GCF_000344685.1 of Gloeophyllum trabeum ATCC 11539. Classification (NCBI taxonomy): domain Eukaryota; kingdom Fungi; phylum Basidiomycota; class Agaricomycetes; order Gloeophyllales; family Gloeophyllaceae; genus Gloeophyllum; species Gloeophyllum trabeum. The sequence goes on along the minus strand of NW_006920410.1, from coordinate 1,401,475 downwards.
TTTGCCTTCAACTGCATCTGCTTATACTTCTGCAGCATGTCGAGATGTTCTGTGCGAAGTTGACTATACAGTTTCGCCAGGGCTTCATACTTATTACGCCAGAGTGTAACTTGGTCTTGCAGCTGTTTGATGAGATCGTCCTTCGACTGAAATTGCTGATTGATGTGCATCTGAACTCCCGCCAGTTCACCCTCTAACGCTTTGACTCTCTACAGTCAAGGAGAATACGTCAGCCTATGGACCAAGGTAGACTAACACGCTCACGTACTCTGTCATATTGCTCCAGCATGAGCTGATCACGCTCGTACTGACCACGCATAGCCAGAAGTTCCCTCTCCAGCTCATGCATCTGCTGCGCAGCTTGGTTATTGTACTGCATCATCTGCTGCTGCATTAACTGTTCTTGAGCAAGGCGTTCTTTCTCAAGCTGCTCTTGCTGCCTCCGCTCGAACTCAGCTCGCTGTTGAGCTTCCAACTCAAGGCGACGACGTTCCTCAGCCTCCCGAGCAGCAACCAAAGCAGCTTGCTGCTCTTCGTACTGCTTGAGCATCCTTGCCTGCTCCCCGATATCTACGACCGGAGAGGGTGCTGCTGGAGGTGGTGTAGGAGACTTGGCAGCCGTGGTGGGTCTTGCGGGAAGGTCCGGCGCTGAGCCTTTATCCATGAGGTTCGGAGGGTCCTAAAGGCAATGAGACGATTGTAACTGAGAAGTCGCATCCGAAGCCATACCTGGCCAAGCTTGGGCACATTGATCAGACTTGTGAGGTACTTGAGGTTGGAGCATTCATAGTAGAACTTTCGAAGGTTGTAGTGTTGGGAACTGAACCGTGTCCGTAATGGTTCAAGGGCGTCGGTGTCAGTGGTTCCTGGTATGATCGTTATGACATCTGGCTTCGATTCGATGGCCACGAATGGAACCTACTCCGGTGCATCGCCCTGAGCATGCTGGTAATGAACCGATAGATGCCCCAGCTCTCTTTAACAAGTGGTACCAGCGCAGAGATTCGGCACTCGTTATTCGCAGAATGCCGGAAATGAGCGAATATCATCCTTTGAAAGGAATCTATTTGATCTTGCAGGCCCATGAGATCGGAAATAATTTCATAGCTAGACTATGATCTCAGTACAGATCCCCATGAGAACGCGGAACACTTACCCCTCATTGGGATCGTCAACACCTTTCAAGGTAACATATTCTTCGTACTCGAACAAGCCGTTGAACTCTGGACGCATGCGATGGAAACGTAGCTTGGCGAGAATGTATTGCACATAAGCCCTGATGAGGGTACCGTACCCTAAGGCCCCAGAGTCACACCGCTGTTCAAGGGATCGGGTATACACCCACGCACCTTTTGGAGTCTCGTGGCCTACCGTCCGAGCACAGGTCTCCAGCCAACCCGTTTGTCCATGAGCTTCCTTTATTGTCTACGGCAACATCGAGTCTGGTCATTCCCCAGTCCACGCATATTCCTCCCTTACTCACGATCGGATGCCCTTCCTGTAAGACCTTGTGCACGGTGATCAAAGCTTTGAACGTCTGGACCTCATCCGCTAATATGGGCTGCACCCGGAGTCCAGTCCAGAAGGATATGGAAGAGTGGTAGTCCCATGTATAGACGATACACTCTACACCTCATTAGTATCCTCCAGGTAGCACTCCAGACCCCGCACACTCACTTCGGACATGCTTTTGCTTCGGCGCAGTCTCGTCTGGATTCGTAGCCTTCTTGATGTTGATGACAAGCTCCTGCTCTGCCTTCTCCTTGTCTACCGGACGAGTGGGGTAATGGATCTCGTCACCGTCAATATCGTAGCCAGTCTGACGAGTCCGCGCTCCTTGAAGCCTGTCCATCGTGGTCAGTGTTTGAGAGACGCTACGCAGCGATAAGAATAGCCTTACATGATTTGGCGGCCACTCGAGACTGCGCACGTATACAAATAGCCAGCGAACCCGGGGATCTGAGCGAGTGTGGATTAGCGCTGGGAGGTCCGTGACTGACGCGCGCTGCAGCCGCCGGCACAATTACCCTTGCCTCTCATTTCTCCAAGTTAACTGCACGCATGTTTCGACCGTTCTCAAGATGCTTGTTCGAAAGAAATATATTTCGCTTCTCTGGACTAAAGGATGCCAGCAGGGCCCCTGGTCGGCGGTTTCAATCTTCACAGGAATCTGAGGCTTCCTCGTTCTCGAGCTCCTCGCCGTACAGAGCCCGTCGGTACCCGCTGATAACCCCCACCATGGTCGTCCTAGGTGTCATTCCTATATTCACCTTCTATTTGGGTACCTGGCAAGTGCAGCGTCTGAAATGGAAGGTCGCCTTGATCGACGAATTAGAGGAAAAGCTACAACGTGAGCCCATACCATTACCGAAACGAATAAAGTGCGCATCTTCTTGATCACGTACATCCTCTATATTCAAGTTTATGCGGCCGTGTAAAGTATCTCGGTGCTTCCAGAGTTCACGTATCGCAAAGTTCTACTACGGGGCCGGTGGGATCCCGAACACTCAATTCTGCTAGGACCTCGCGTACGTGAAGGAGCGACTGGGTATCACTTGGTGACACCTCTTGTGCGACAAGACGGAACGACAGTTCTGGTCGACAGGGGATTCGTATCCAAAGAGTTTGCTGAGCAAGCCAAAGCAGCGCAAGCACAGGATGGCGAAGTGGAGGTGCTCGGCATGTTGAGAACCACGCAAGCACGAAACAACTTTACCCCAGATAATCATCCCGAAAGGGGCGAATGGTATTGGGCGGATGTCGAGGCTATGGCTGAATACGCAGGCGGAGAACGTGCCAACGTGCAGCCCGTTTTCATTGAAGAAATATTTGGTATGCATCCATGTTAGGGCGTACGATGGTGACAGTACAATATCATTGAACAGAGGGCCATTCCGGAGACGCTTCCTGGCGACAAGCCCATGGAGTTCCAATTGGTCGACCGCCCATAGTTGACCTGCGGAACTCCCATCTGTCATACGTCATAACCTGGTGGGTCGCGATATCCCTACAATCATGGCCCGCGCTTATAGTAGATGCAGGTACTCGTTGTCTGCCTTTACAAGTTTGATGTTCCTGCGATTGTTGCTCAAGCACAGGAGGGCACGTGCTAGACTGCCGCGAGTATAAATGTCATCCCGAAGTGGACGGATACGTGGTCATTACGAGCAGGCATGTCTCGGATAGGCCTTCATCCTTCCCGTCTGCGTTCGATTATTGGGCCCTTCGGGTTGTCTCGGATTAATCTACAGTCAATCAAAGAATTTGGGACTGGACGGCCCTAATTCCCACCCGCAAGTGTTGATTGATCTGCTCATCATCATGCTCGCAGTCAGTGCTGTGTGCTCATTTATAACATGAATAGTGCCCACAGGTGCGCTCGGTTGTCTTCAGATTCGACTTAACTAAGTCTACCACGATTACCAAATATAGACCCACAACGGTGTGATTTCTCTAAGGGTGTTGTGGCAAACCCCTTTGGGAGATCACATCCGAATCGCAGTATGCTCATTGCTTCCGCGTGCTCGGGCGCGTCACTTGCCATGGTTTTACCTCAGCTAGCCCAGCGGCACGCGTGCGGGCCACTGTGGCATTATGCAACCACAAGGCAAACCCTACGCGGCGCCAGGCAAGCTACAAAGGCGTCGCAGTATATAAAGATGAGTTGGAATGTAGATTGACAGCATCACTTTCCCGTTTCCCCCTTCACCTTTGACGTTCGTCTCGACTATAGCGTCAACTCTGCAGCGATGTCCTCTTCTGGTCTTTCCCCTCGTTTGCGCTATTCAACGGGTGACTGCGTAGTCCGGCCTCCAGTACACAGGCAGTCATCAGCGCACAGAGGGGGAGAGCGTCGGCTTTCGGAAGCCGATATAGGATATCCTCAGAGGATTCAACAGTACCTTCCTATGGGCACTAACGCTCCCGTAGATCAGTTCAGCCCTGAAGTAGACTATGCCTGGAGTGATGGATCTCAGATCTTTACCCCGAAGCGGTGCAGTATCGAAGGTATGCGAATTGCCGATAGCGTCGAGGTCTAGTCTGATGGACAAACCCTTGTCAGAGGCCGACATAGATGAAGACGTGAAACGTGCCCTGATGTTCCAGCGTCGAGCCAGGCAACGTAAAGCCAGCGCTACCAATTCGAAACTGTCCATCGAGGGTGTCGAGCCTGGCCTCAGTCCTCGCAGCTCCGTCTCGTCCAAGAGCAGCCGTGACTCAGATGAGCTGTGCACACCGAGGACTAGCATCTCGTCCGTATCCTATACCGATTATCCCGAGCATCACACGCACAGCAAAGCAAGGGCCAGCATCGCCCCAACCATACATGACCACGAAGCTGGGAGTAAGGAATAACCCTCCTTCTTTAACTTCTTCGCATAACCTCGTTTGTTATACAGAACCGCCCGCTGCTCAACCCGGTATTCTAGGTATACCCATTTCCACGAGTCCCAAGAAAATTGAAGGGAGCGCCACGGACGATGCCCGCCCTCGCAAGGGCTCTGTTTCTTTCATCTTGGGCGAAGTATCCAAGCGCCTGGGAGATTCTGCCCGATTCCGGCGACATAAAGGATCGTCTGGGAGCCGCTCTAGGTCGTCCTCCATCCTTCACAGTCTGATGCGTACTCCGGCATCTCAAAGCCACTCTCCCATGTCGCCTCCAGCACCACGCTTCCCCACGTTAGAGACTATCCCGTCGCAGGATACCGTGGCTCGGAGTCCTCGGGTTGATAATGCGAAGCGTCTCGGTATCATGCCGCATTTCAATCCCTTCATTCGGACAAGGGCAGAATCGACGTCTGCTCTGGAAGGAGCCCACCAGACACACGTAGATTTCGGCGCAGAGGCCCCAACCCGCTACACCCGGAGATTCCAGTCCAGTCCCCCACCGCATGTGGGATCGCTTCATAAGAAAGCGGATGTACGCAGGTTGTAATGCCTGTCATTCCGAGTTAGACATTTCCTTCTTATTTTCTCCTTATGATCGGACATTATCTCCACGACCATCTCACACAGCTTCAATATCTCGGATAATTTTGCTTACAATGTCGTATTGAATCATCTTATACGACTATGTTCAATTAACCTCCCATTTTGTGGAAGGGCGTTGCTAAACTTCGACAACACAGCTAGACGGACGACGAGTGATCATGCAGCTTTTACCGTACTTCACGGACGGACGAAGGCGTTGGCTCATAATACCAGATGCCCTTGGTGGTGGAACAAGTCGAGTTCGTAGTAGAGTCCAGTGTCTTATAATGACCATATTGCTCCTGTAATGAATCAGGTAAGTGGGGAATGGGCATACCATGTAGAGAGAGAGGAGTGCATACACTGCCGAGAACGTGATGGAAGTACCATACTTCCTGAAGCACAGTTCCATTGTAGCCACACCCTAGATACGGCGTAGCACCTGTCTGCGACCTAAGGGCAGTTTGCAGCTGCGCTAGAGAGTACGTTGTCTTATTGGATGGCCTGATACCAACTCTATGGTCGTGGGTCAGGCGGTTCCATCCACATCCTCCGTGCATGGGAGACTCACGCAGCCAGCATGTCATAGGTAGGGTACATCTTGAATGCCCTGACTACGGCATCGTAGAAGTTGATCACGTCTTCATGCTCGATGTAATCAGGCCCGTAGCAAGCTACGTCGAACGTTGAAGTACACGTTGCATGCTTGGAGAACTGGCAGTTCGGAGATGTCAGTTATGTCATACGAGCAAATGCCTGATGTACCTCATGAGCCCAAAAAGTGGGGTTGGATGCGCCCTGGTTGACCCAGTATTTGTTCACTTTCATGTGACCGATCAGACATCAGGATAAAGGCGACCTTGCCATGAAACGTACTATAGTCCAAAAGATCGTAGCGGTGGAAGGCCTCAATGAAGGTCACCACGCTAGGACCTGTGTATGCTGGGACAGGCGTTCCATTCGGAAGTACTTTCGGTGACGGGTCAGGATCGTATTGCCGGGACAGGTCGCAGTACTGTTCATAGGACCTGAATCGTAATACTTCAATACGCGTTACGAGTGGCAGTGGTAGGGGGCATACCCGTCACAATTGTCCGGCCACAACCCGTGGATCGTCCAGCTGTTCTTGGGCAGCAATTGTCCTTGAGCCTCCAGACCCTGTCCAAATGTCAACTACAATTCGATCGTCAGGTAACGAAAACGTGCCGTGTAGGTACTCCAGAATTGAGTTTGCAGTACTAGCCCTCCCGGGGTGGGCGAACAGCAGGTATTTGCGATGGCCGTAGTGTTCTCACAAGAATAGGTCAAGGGCTCATTGACACAAGCTGTCAGATTGGGATACGTCTCTGGAACAGATGGCAAGCTCGGGGGCCAAGTGAGAGTAGCCGTCACCACAGAAGTCGCGCTCAACACCGACAGGACTCGGGCGACTTTGCTTGCCATCTTGCGAGAGGGAGACGTCGACTATACCCGTGGGCTCCCATGCCGTCCCGAACGTCGCAGTATTTATGGGACAAGATGCCAGTGCAGGGCCAGGAACAAGGAAATATGTTGATTGACGAACGTGCTTATCTTGCCGGGGAGCATGTGCAGCGATTTCGTGGGCGCTGTCTGCTGTCAATTCCGCATTGTGGCTGCTGGCTGTGGCAGACAACGCCGGTGTGTGGGACCTTCACCAAGCATATCGCTCCCTCGCGGACCCTCGGGGCTCTGCGAGTTGTTCATATGTAGGTGCTGCTGTGATCATCTGACTCTTTGCCAAAGGCTGGTACAAGTTTTGAAAGCCTACGTTCTGACGGACATATGCTTTCTTCTAATACCGAGGAGACCACCGCACATTAACAGGCTAGTCCCTCTCCCAGGTTCTCAGGAACTTAAACACCCTTCTCTCCTGCTTCACAGCGCTCTTCATAACTCTTGCCCTCCACTCAGTGCTCCCGGCCGCTTTATACTCCTCACTCTGGAAGGCTGCGTCCGACTCCAACTCGTGCACTGCCAGGAACTTGGGCGGTGCCGTGCTGTCCTTGCTCCCCTCTACACCTGACCTATCCCACGTCCTGAGGACGAATCGTCTGGTCCTGATCCACCCGGGACTCTTCAGGAGCATCGGGATGTGTTCTTCGTTGTACCACCTGTGGAAATCCTCCTCTCTGTCCGACTGTACTTCCAGTGAATTGAACACGATGATCCCCGGCTTCTTCTGAGCGGAAGGTGATTGTTGCGGGGTGCCCTTCAATACCTCGTACACCCGCCGGTCGACCCATCCCACCTTCGACAATATATCTTTCTCTCGCTCACTCCGAGTCCGAGCGAGCAACGCGTAGTCTGGCTTCTCGAGCGCATTCGGCGTGTCGAGATCGTAAGTGGCAGCGTATCGCGGTTTCTGGCCATCTGCTTGCGCCCAGCGGTTCCAACTTTGAAAGCTGGGAATTACGACCCGTAGCGGGATATGCTCGTTCTCGTACCAGTCGTTGAACTCTGCTTCGGGGACCCCATCTCCCGGGTCAGCAAAGACAACGAAGAAGGCTTGTGTGTCTGTGCTCATGATGCGTCGGATGGTAGTAAGGTGTAGTGCTTGTACAAACGGAATGTATTCATAAGCGACTGTTTATCTCTTAACTGTGGGCTCGGGCTTACTGTTCACACCGTGACGTATGACCAAATGACGGCGCAGTGCCGGTCCGGTGTGTCTCAGCGACGCAACACCATTCATGAGAGCGAAATAACTTGGGATACATGACAAGACTGGACACGAATGCGCAAAGGAAGCAGAGATTATTATACGACATGCCGGGAAAATAGTTATGCAGGGGGAACGGAGCGCCGAAGACAAAGATAGAGCACAAGTCACCCTCGAGAGACCAGCAGATGTTGTATTAGACGTCAGACCAGCCACCTTCGTCCAGTTTGTAGGAAGCTTCGCTCTCTGGCCTGTCAGGGCTGTCCACCAATTTTGCAACCCGTTCCTCGGCGCGGCCTTCGATTTAAGGAAGGCATTGGGAGCGTCAGAAAATTACACGTTGTTTGCCGAATGCGTAAGAGAGCAGGGAGAACGGAAAAGACAGTGGTCTGTCGGGTGTACGCACCTTTGCGGAGGAACATCCTAGTGGCAGAGGCATGAGAAAGAATATGACCCCCGATAGGCTTGAGGGCCCCGCCTGCAACGAAAGTCATGGTGGCTCCAGGATCCGCTGCACTCGTCCACGTTAGACAATCGCTCCCAGACATGATCGTAAGGAGTCAGCCCATACATTGAACCTGGTTTGTTAGCAAGATCGCAATCTGGAGGCAAATTCAGTATGAGGACAAGTACGCTCGACTTCGTAGACAAACGTTGAACTCCTCTGAGAGTTTGCTCAATTTGGATAGCATCTGCTTTCGTTAGCGGCCAAATTCGTGATGTCACTTAAGTAGATTACCTGCGCGAGCTGAATGGACATGAGTTGTAAGTTGCAAGCCACAACATCATATGAAAACCATACCTTCTGTTGTCTCTCACTTAGCTCGCCTCTGCCTGAATAATCCGTCCGGAACAACGCCATGATGCTGTCCACAATCTGTCGGAGATAACATAAAACAGCGTTGAAGAATGTAACTCCACGTACCATCAGACGGAAATCCTGTTTCTGTACGTTAGCCTAGGTCGTGACGCAGATTGTATGAGAACTACTAACCTTCTCTTCCGCAAAGCGTTGTGAACATTCATTGATCAATTCCATCTGTGAAAAGGATCAGCCAGCTGGCGCAGCTTGCATGGGTCCGCTAGCTACCTGATGTTCGCTATTCCAGGCCCGAGCTGCGCCATACAATGAGTAATCACGCTAAAATCCACGTGCCTTTGAGAATATCACCATAGAGAATATTTTCCAGAGCCATGTCTCCGTTGACTCCAAACCTGTCGGCTATGGCTTTAATGCGATCTGGGCGAAAAGTGCCTAGGGGTCCCGCTGAGTCACCATCACAAAGGACGGACACGATCATTTCTCAACCTTCAGTGTCAATATATGCGACCTTGATATACGTCAGCTGACACTAATTCCGATTCCTCTGATTGCATGCTCACCTTGCCTGAAGCGCCGCCCATTTCGGGTGGGAGCTGGGCAACAACACTCATTGTATGCGCTAGTTGGGTCTTGCCAGTGCGGAATTCTCCATAAACTGAAGACCATAAGCGCAGTCGGAATTGCCAGTATGGTAGACGTGTACCTTCGCTAATGGATTGAGACATGAGACCTCCTACGGGCCCGTCAGGCCATGACTGTATCTGGACAGCGGCAACGCACCTCCAAGTATAGCGTCTACGGCTTTACTACCCGTGCTGATCATCAACACTCTCTTGCGCTTATCCTGGACCTCGAGACCCGTGGCAAAGGACGATCCCTGAGGCAAACGATATGACGCGCATATAAGTGGGACGGAGATATGAGCAGACTCACCAATATCTTATGGGCAGCCTCCTAGTATACTTGCCTAGATTAGATATCAAACCAGGGTAGAATGTATGCACGCACCTTGATCTTCTCAACCTTGGCTTCTGACATGCCCTACATGAGGACATGAGCAATCAGACGTGCCAACCGAGATGGACGGCCTGACCTTGATCTTGAGTAATTGCCTCCTAGGAGTCATACTTACTCCGGAGACGGTATTGATAGCAGCCGCCTACAACCTCGACATCGTAACACGCGTACCCGAGCCCAAGACAATGACAGACCTTTAACTTCAAAATGTCTTGGACGTTGATACCCTAGGAAATGATAAACAGAGTGCAGCATCAATCATTCTGAAATGCTTGGCTTACATGTTGCTGCAGGTCGTCGACACTGTCGAAGAAAGGCACCTTATGAAGTCTGTCAATATGTGTTCCTGCTGCAGTGAGTTAACCCGCACGTCATCGTCGTCAACCGGAGGACTGGTAGGACGCGATGGCGGAGGTGCGCTTTGCGACGGTGCTTTACGAGGTGGCATAATTAGGACTAAATCAACTCGAGAACAGTGGGGATGAGAGGGGAAGATGCAGGGGAATGTCCACAAATGAGAAGGCGCGTCGCGGCGTTATGTTTTGACTCGTCACGTGCTCGTGTCACATAACGTCATTCAGTTGCTATTCAGTCCCACTTAGGACCGGTCGTTGTGAAGATACCAGCCATAATGCATAAGTCCGTCCGCACCGGCACCACGACCATGGTCAAGCAGCTAGAGAAGATGTGGTACAAGCTGAAATGAGACAAAAGTAATGCCAGGACCGTGGATTGAACACGGGACCTCCAGAATTCTGATCAACTTCAGTCTGTTGCTCTCCCAGCTGAGCTATCCCGGCTCCAACTTCGACATGTGCTGGATAGTCATAAGCACCCTTTAGTATATACATACTCTCTTCGAGTCCTTGTTGGCCCAAGTACCCTACACATTATCATGATATAGGCGGCAGCACTATTGGTCTCTAATGAGTCTCCACAGTACCTGCAAGTTCTGCGGTAGGAGAGCCGAACAGCGTCTGCTCCTCGAGCTCGTAGTCTTCGACAGTCCCCATGACCTCCTCTCCGTCACTCGGGATACCGGGTGTCGTGCTGCTCTTCCTCTTCCTTTTTACTGTATTATTCGTACCAGTTTCCGACTGGTTGTTCGTTTCAGTCTCAGCCAGAGTCAATGGCGTAGGAGCTCGTATCTCTGGCGTGGGCCCAGAGAAATCTTTCCCTGTCAGGCGAGACAGCGTCTGCATATCTACAAACCCGTCAGAATGACGAAGCGACGGAACGAGTCAGACCATACCGTAAGGAACGCGATGCGTCAAACAATAATTAATCCTGGCCGGGTTCTTCTTATCCTCAGCCTTGAACTTGTTCTTACAAGCTTTGCGGTCCCGACCTGGCAGAAGCATAGAAATCATTTCGTAGTTCTCGCCAAATTGAGACAGGGCCTACGACACGACATCAGTGAGTCTGTCACACATATCCAAACGATCTCCTTACGTCGTAGAATAATTCGGTCTCCTCAGCACTCCATCGCGAACCCTTCACCTTCTTGCTGTACGAGGCGGAGTTGACAAATTTCGTGGCATCGGACTCCTCAACATGCGTATAATTGGCAGTGTCGTCATCTTCATTGCGGTCAACGAACAGCGACTCTTCATCCACAATTGTTTCGCCGTTGGGGCCTATTCTGACCTGTACGTTGTAACGACTAGTCGCAAGATTCTGGGAGTAATCAAATCCTGCTGTCGTCGGCTCGTCCAAACCATTATCGATTTCGTCGTTGCTGGGAGGCTCCTGGCTTGTTACTACTTCGGATGGAGGATGCGCGGGTGCAGCGGGAGTCGGTGCAAGAGCACGACTGGCCTCCGGACCAGCAGGTTTGGCATTCTGACCAACTTGCTCCTCATCTTCACCCCGACGCCCATACTTTTTGGCTTCCTGAATGGCTCTCATCCGGGCTCGCTTCTCACGATTCGACGCTTTCCAGGTAGCATAGTTGCGCTGTATCTCAGCGGCCTTGGTACTCACACGCCCTTGCCCGGTATCTTCGCAGAGTGTAGCCATAGTCATAATGGTTGGGTCGATGTCCTCGCCTGGGGGAGCATCAGGATCGAACGGCGGGAGCGATGGAGCGCGTTTGCGTCCTCGACCAGCGCTCCTGCTCCTTTCGAAAGGAGACTGTGATCCGGGGTGTTCGTCAGCCGTATCTTCTGTTGCTTTCCTCTTTCTACGTTGCCGCTTAGTCGGAGGTTCAGTGGTGCTTACCGAGCCAGGATCGACGGAATTCTGCGCTGCACGTTTACGTCTAGTTCTTTTAGTCGATCCAGCATCCCCGGGTCCTTCCAAAGAGGCATTCTCCTGTGAAACGGTTCGCGAATCGCCCAGGTCTTGTTTCTTATTGCGCTCCTTGCGAGGACGAGGTACCTTAATCGTCTTGACTTCATTGATAGCCATTTGAGGAGCATCGCCTGATATTTGCCCTTGACTTGATTCATTGGTATACGCTACAGAGGTATTACCTGTATCTCGAGGTGGAAGCGTTGAGATGTATTCAACCACATCTTCGGGAGGGACCACACCACGTGTGCTAGACGTTAGGCTATCTGCTTGCGCCTCCAAGGAACCAAGACCCACAATCCCACCATAGGTGCCAGCATGTGGAGCGATAGGGACTGACGTGGTACGTACGCTGGAGACAATAATAGGAATCGCGCGAGATTGTCCAGCTGCTAGATGTATGGGCGGGGGTCTTTGCGGCTGAAGCGAAGTAATGCTATTTGGAGGTTGACTGGGGGAGGAAATAGATGGTGAATGGTCGTCCAATGAAGTCGACCTCACAGGCGGGGGTATAGCGGGAAAGACATGGATAGATCCTGTGTTATCATCCCCTTCTCCGCTCACCGAAGCCGGGTTTGCAGACATCGTTAGAGTGTCACTCGACTTGATGATTGAAGTTGACATCCGGGAGGCACTTGGGTCGGAAGGAGTGGGGTGCGAGAGCGTCTTGACCGAACTCGACCTCGATTCCTCTGAGGGGTGTACACTTGACCTATCAACATCGAGCGCGCTAGAGGAGGGAGTTGAATCTGAATTGCTTTCATTAGGCGTACGAGATTTGGGCCTCGTGACAGGCTTGAAAACAGTCCCGCCTTTCTCTACAAAGCGTCGAGAATGAGTGAAATGAGAAGCTTGCCGACGCACCACTTACGGACTCTTGAGAACATTGCGGATGGACTGGGTACTCGAGCGCACGCAAACAGGCTTGCTCAATGATTCAAGCCGCAGGTTGCTCGCATGTAAGTACAAGGCTCCGGAAGGGTACTGGTGAAGCGTCTGAACGCGCTACGTGCACTTGGACTCAACTAGTACAGAAGAACTTCAAGAAACTGAAGAACAGTGTTGAATGAATTTTAGATTTACGTAACGGTCTGTAGTCCGTTATCTCAGTGCCACACCTTACAGTTGCGAGCTTTTCGGCAACTTTACGGTACCACAGAACAAAGCCATAGAGAATGCCTGTCACCCACTTGAACTTGCCTGTCGGGCCAGTAGCCAAGTGGGAGGTCAACACCAATGCAACACGGCTGTCAGAATTGAAAACCGTTGCTGAGAGGTGAGCATTTGGGTTGTGAGGTCTGCGAGGCCGTGAAGGCCATGGTATCTCTCATGTTGACCCGATGACCCAGTTGCTTGGTTCTACAATCGCTCAGGCAGTGTACGTGGTCTATAAGTGTATGAGTCCGTCCGCTGAAACTACTTTCAGCTCGAGACCGATGGCTTTCGTCCACATTTCCTAAGTTTTCCACCAAACCTCGCGGGTCGAGAGCCCCCGGGGTGGTACCTCCTCCTCATTCGATCACATTCCAGGGGAGGTGTGATTTAGAGATTGGCCCCCATATTTTCCGAGATACGGCATTCTTCGAGGTGCGATATCTTTCGCAATTCACACCTCAGCAGTATGTCCCCGCCTCGAACCCCAGTCAGGGCACTCCTGGCGCATCATCCTCTGCACAACGAGCTTCAACGCCTTTGATATCCTCGCTGACCTCAGAGGTCACCGTAACACCGGCTTTGGTGTCGCAAGTAAATAGAGCAGCCGCCACCAATCCTACCTTGGCTCATCTAGTATACTTGGCCGCCACCGGCCAGGCTACGCAGGAACAGGTGAAGACTCTGGGTCTTCTCATTCAATCTATGGCCACAACCCGAAACAATGCAGATAGCGCGGCTTCAACCTCGTCTCATCAGGGAGCTGATGCTATGCTTCTGTTACCCGGACCTCAGGGACTACATCCGACCTCTTCTCAGGATTTCGACCTTGTAATGGAGTTCAAGGAATTACCTAACGAAAGACTACTGTTCCCGCGTGTTCCAGTGGTGTGTACGTCACTTGCAGCGTCCTCTGATGCGCCTTTGGGTACACGCAATATTGGGATTACAACCTGTCTTCCATTTCCGACGGCGGGAAATCAAGGCCCTCCTCAGCTTGTCAATTTGTGTCTTAGGAGGGCGAGCTCTGTAATATCAGATCTCCTCTCACGCTGGGCTGGAGACGAAGAAAAGATGGCTAATAATCAGAGAATCTTAGATCAGACTGTATGTCGTTGATTACATCACTTAACGGACGCTCTCACAGCCCTCCAGCGCGTTTATGAAAGAGTCTATCTCGCGCACAGGCTTCCCGAAGGTGATTTATTGAAGGAAATAAGAGCGGTGCGTCGTGCAATCATTATCAAGCCACAGCTCATAGTCACCTTCGTCCAGGCCGCCATACCCTCGGCTCCTATGAAGCCTATAAAACCTTCCTCCGCGGATGATACCAGGCAAAAGCGTAGAACGGCACCGATGAAGCCTCGGCGTAGAACAGGGGGTCCGCATGATATGCTCCGTGGCGGCATTCACAAAAAACAGGCACCGGATCCGGACTCATCCTCGTTTCCTATCAAGCCTCGAATAGCTTGCTTTTCTTGCCATCAGACAGATGTGCCGTTGCTGATGGGGGGTCGTACGTATGATACAATGTCATGCAACCCGGCGTTTCTGACGGTATTGTTAGGATTTTGTCGCCAGTGCATAGATGCCGGTCGAGCGTCCAGTGAGGTCTCCGGCATACAAGACGACCTGAAGTTAACCCATTCTGGTGAGGGGAACACTAGTCAGAACGCTCAGGCACCTGGACCGCGCAAGCCGAAGCCAGGCAGGCGTACATCCACGGCATTCTCGTTTACTTCATCACCACTGGCGGTGAACCCTCCAACAGTTCCCGACCACAGCGTCCCCGAACAGTAGTCGTTCCAACCTGCAATAATCCAGATATATATAGGAACCATGTACATGCGCGGAAACCATGACATTACGATAATTTATGCTATGTAATAGGAGTAAGTATGATATAACGGTCTATTGGTTTCAATTGAAGACGTTCAAAGCCCACCCGACCCACCACATCACGACCGCAACTTGTGCGCCAACGATGGCACACTCAATTAACACGGCAATCCACTGGATCAGAAAGCCCGTCCAGTAGATAGGGAGAACCATCCACCACAGACCAGTATGGTTGATCCCGGGCAGTCTATACAGTGATGAGACGTAGACCGCGGCGCGGATTTGCAGGATGGTTATGGTAAGGGTCGAAAGGGAGAAGAGCAGAAGACCCAGCCAATGTCGAAAGGATCGCCTCGGCAGACGCTTGATGGGATAGCGCTTCGCTTCTCCTGTGAATTCGTTGCGGTACCAAGGGATAATAAGGAAATCCTGCACATCTTCACCTATGACTTTGCCATAGTTCCGCCAAAAAGGAGTAACAGTATCTAACAGGAATGTCAAGGCATCCATGCCAAATTCCCATAGTTGCTGATAGTTGTCCTTATAACTTTCTTCCAGACGGACGATGAGCGAGAGCTGTGGATACGTGTCATTATCTGACTGCTCGTGAATGCCACCGAACATACCTCGTCATACACGGCTGAGGTGTGGGCTAGCGTCTGATTGTATTCGCGCTTCACTTGGACGTGAATGGGCTTCACCTTGGTCAACATTCGGGCAACATCACCGGCCTTCCGCTCGATTGCTTGACGATGGCCCTCCAATTTCTCTAAAACATCAACGAGTCCGCTAATCGGATCTTCGAAGATACTCTTCGTTTGACTTCGTTTATTGTCCTGCTTTTCCTGGATAATGAACGAACGTAGGATATCGTTCTGGCGCTGCAGACGGTTGTGAACATCCTCGACCGCTCTCCAGCCTTTAGATCGCCGCGTTGAGCCTGTGACGGCTGCGGGATCATGGCTGAATGCATCCACTAGCTCTTGAGGCAGGCTCCCGTATTCGGTGTCTGAAAGCCGGGAGAGGTGAGATCGGATATATTCATAGTCTTTCACCCCAGTCGCAACTCGCTGCAGTAGGTGACGGATACGATTATTTTGCGCCATAGCATCCTCGACCATCCTGCGTATATATCAAGACCAATTAGGTACGCTACGTATGAGAAGCACTCACTGAGCTTTCCGCTCGTATTCTTGACGATCCAGCTCCTCATTGACCTCATCCTGTTCTTCATCTCGCTTGAAATTCTGCTCATGTACAGTTAGCGATGGCATGTTCCTTCGGGGTGGCACTACAATCCTCGGTAAGGATGACCGTTCTGTTAAGGATCGAGATGGTTGATATCGTGGGCGCGGTGGCGGCTCGCTTTCAGCCCGGAATTCGGCGGCGATTCCCTTGGCAGTCAGAGCACCTTCTTCGTCGTGGAAAACATCTTCTCCAACTTCGGATGAAGCCCGTGAAATGGCTATCACCCCTTTGTCCGTACCCGAATCACGACCGGAGTGCAAGCTCAAAACTGCTGGCCGACGAGGCTCCCGCGACGGTTCCCCTTCAGAGTGAGGATGGGTATCGGATAAGGAGGCTCGGGCGGAGGACTCTCCATCACTGCCGAAATGATGACGGGTCTTGCGTCTCCCAAAATCTCGTAGGTAACCGCGACTGCTCGCAGGAGATAGTTGACCTTTCGCATGTGACTGCTTTACGGATGCGGCCAGAATGCTGCTGAACGAACTGCGAGGCGTGTCCATGAGACTAGGCAGCGAGTGTCTCCAATGCCTTGGATATCCGTCCGGACGGTGCTGACGACTATCCACTGAGGTATATTCTCGTCCAGGGTCGACGACAGGTTCAAAGGAGACATATCCGTCGAAAGAGGGCTTCCTCGTGAATGAAGGCTGAAGCGGCACCGCGGAGCTGGGCGAGGAAATATCCAGGGACTTGGCATCCCGAGAAGATTGCGAGATATCGACTACAGGGGATCCTGTCACACTTGTTCCGATCGACATTATATCGTCAGGGTGTGTTTGGGATTTGAGATATTCTTCCACTATCAACGCTGTAACATGCCATGGCAATCTAGAGGAAGCTCTTTCACCACGTTTATCAAGCAAGTGCTTCAACCACGTGAGGGGTTCTGCTTGATCCAGTGTCGACCGCACGATAGGTTCCTGGCTGCTGTACCAGCCCACCACCTTGGCCAGATTAAGCGGACCCGCCTTGGAGGTTAAGGAAGCATAGAGAATATTGTAGCGCCGCTGCAGTTGTTCGCTTGTTATAGCTGCTTTCCGGATAGTATTAGGCCGAGCCTTCTCTCTAATCCTTTTCAGCTTCTCTGTCAAAGGGTAAGCATACATGCGCAAGGCTATGAACAGACCGGCTCACGGGTGTAAAGGAAGTCCTGTTTCTCTACAACACCCTTGCCAAGAGACGGAGTTCTCTCTTTCGCCTTGCCCTTGGACAAGGAAAGCGTCCAACGTCTATGCTCTGGTTTGTATCCAGGAGGTCCAGCTCGGCTCCAGTCAAGAGTGGCACCATCGTTGGAAGAAGTGGGCACAGGATGAAGGTGTGTGACGCCCACAGATGGACTGAAGTCTATGTCGGACTCATTACTCAGCCCTGGGACGTGAGATGTCGGGGGCGTAGAGGTCGGGAATGACACCTCTATGGGTGAGATAGATGACCCTGCGGACACAGACGATATTGTGGTCCTGTCAGACTTCGATGGAACCTCATTCCGGGAGACATTAGCTTGCAAAGCGCGAAGACGCGCTTCACGCCTGGCTTTCAGCTTAAGTGCCCGTTGAACGTCCTCCAAAATGCCGGGATCTGTGCGCGTGTTCGTGAACCAAGCTGAGACACAAGACGTGTAGAGTTACTCGCCCTCCTGAGCTGCACAGAAGTCAATACCGGGTTAGAATAGTTGGACTGACTGACTGACCTAATGCGTATTCATCAGAAAGAGTCCCAAGGTCACTTGAAGCCCCCTCGGATCGGACGCCGCTCGCCGCTTTGCTGGCAGCTCCTTGGTGAGCCTGCGTCAACGTCCGTCTACGAGCGTTTGCAGAGGATCCTTCGGCTGCTCTTGCAGACTGTGTTGGCTCTGAGAATATAGCGGCAGCATCCACTGAACGTACACGGCGGCGTCTGTCGTGAATCGTCGCGCTCTGTTCTGCTGCAGGCCTCCGTAAGATAGGAGGAGGTCCTAGACCAATTGACGCGAATCGAGCATTCTCCACCGCGCTAGAGCGAGCGGGCCCTCCGTCTTCCGCTGGGAACTGTATGCGCACTGATGACGAGGTCGAACGGTCCCAAGACTTGCTAGGACCTGCTTCGTCCATTCGAGACAGCTACTTTTGCATGAGTCAAGAAGACGACCGCCTCGAAGTACCGGACAAGAGAACGGGGAGGTTCGAGCTCTAGTTTCAAGTCTCGTCAGGGCCGTCACCGCACGCGTGGATGCTGTTGTGGGGAAGCGACATGCTTGATTTAGCGTGGGAAAATCTACATCCGGCAGTTTGTGCAAAGCCACTCTGAGAGTCTCCAGTTTCGCCGCCTCTGCTCTTCATACCATTCGAACTCCTTAGCCGTCTTTTCCTCTTTAGCCAACAAAATGTCTGACGACGGCTACGACGGGGGTGTTGCTGACGACTACGACTATGGCGGAGCCAGGTAAGCCTTCTCGTTCTCGCATGCGGTCGGGCTGATTCAACCCGGCCTAGTTTCGCAGAGGACGCCTTCGTGCGTAGTTGAAGCCATTCAGTCCATTCAGTCTGAAATGACTCCGTATCCAGGACGAGAACTATGATCTGCTCGGCGGCGAGATGCAAGAGCAGGAGGCGGACCCGAACGCGCAGGACCATGACCCACAGTCTCAGGCGAACGGGGAAATCACACATAACGGGATCGGTGGGATGAATGGGCACGCGCAGGAGGAGGATACAGGGGATGCTGGCGCGGCAGGGCAGGCTTCGCAGTCGCAGGCGGACCCCGCAGCAGAGAGGCAGCCGAATAAAGTGAGGGTCACGACGCCGTATCTGACGAAGTACGAGAGGGCGCGGATATTAGGGACAAGAGCGCTGCAGATCAGGTATGCGTCCGCTTCGATGTTGCGTTTGCTACTGGTCACTCATACATTGCACGTATAGCATGAATGCGCCTGTCTTGGTCCCTCTAGACGGTGAAACGGATGCGCTGCAAATCGCTATCAAAGAACTGGCCGCCCGCAAAATTCCTCTTGTCATCCGACGATACCTCCCCGATGGCAGTTTCGAGGACTGGAGTGTTTCAGAACTCATCAGCGACTACGATTAATTGGGTATCAGGATAGTCTTGTTGTGGTTTGTACGCCATACGAGTGGCATTCTTGTTTATTTTATTCCTTCCCTTTGAATGACATGGATGGTTCTCGTCCTTGACACTCGTGTTACTGACAGGCAACACTTGAAGACAGATTACAGACGATAAGTTAATGAAGCTGCCCACGGCGCATCTTACAATATAATACAATACATTGACCGCGAAGCCCATTACAGAGCAACTAGATCAACGAACATTTCCTTCCGCCGGCTGGGAGCCCTCTTGGAAGTAGCGCGGGTAGCCTCTTCCTTTGCCTCCTTCACTCTGGGCCGTCCTCTGGTCTTCTTCACGGGGATAACCTCTCCCATGTCAAAGGCATCGTCATCAACTCTGGTATCCTCCTTGTTTGTGGTATCACCGAACAACAGGCCTCTCTCCTCAAAGTCCGTGTTGTTCGTAGTAACAACTCGCTTTTTCGAGGGGCTGGATTCCTCGTCGGAGTAATGACAGGCCCCTCCTTGGCGCTTGCTGGGTGACGAAGGCGGGGAAGGAAGAGACTTTGCGGCTGCCTTTGCATGTTTGGGCACTGCGGGATTGGCTGGCGGGATATTTTCCCTGCCAGGTTTCTGCTTCTTCCCTTTGCCAGCAGCGACCTCTTTGACAACCCGGAAGCTGCTGTCGGCATCGCCCACCAGCGTCTTCTGGATCTCCCAGTCCGCAGGCCGCATCTTCTTCCACTCGTCCAGGGTCTTCTCGGACCAGGTGTCCGTGTCCGCCTGCACCCAGTAGTCGATGATCCCCTCCCACTCGCTCCCAGGCGCGGTCTTGTTGACGAACACGACCTTCCCGGCCCAGCTGTCCTTCTTGGCCTTGCCGGCCTTCTTCGCGGGCTTCTCAGGGGAAGGGGACGGAGAGGGCGTCCAGGGGGTTTCGCAGTGCGAGTGGACGACGCGGGCAAAGTCCTTCACGAGCTTCTTGAAACCGTGCACCTTGAGGGAGGTGCCCATAATGATAAGTAAGTCCGGCTTGCGGTTGATGTCTGAGGTCTGGATGGCGCCGATGTCCTCGCCGAGCGGGTGTGGTTCGTCGTATAACACAATGGCTGGTCGGAGGGTGCCTACTTTGAGGGGGCGCGCGGAACGGGCAAGGCGGGCTTCGGCTATGGTCATGACGTGTTAGGATTTTCTAAGTGATGTCAATGTGGCATGCTCACATCTCGCAGAACACTCCGGACAATCCGGTGCTTCCCCTTCCTCGAATTTCTGCAGGTGCTCCTCCCCGCATACCAGATCGGCCGAGCATAACATGCACCTCACGCGGTGTATATCCCCGTGTAGTTGCACATTCCTGACTTCCCTCATCTTAATCTTGCCCTTGCCCTTGCCACTGGACCTGACCTCCTCGCTGGAGCTCCCGGCAAGCCCGCAGCGCTCCTCGAGGCCGTCGATGTTCTGGGTATATGATCTAAGTAGCTTGCCCTTGGTATCTAGTGTCTTGATGAAGCGGTGTGTCGGGGACGGCTTGGCGGAGTCGATGGAGCGTTTGAGGTTAGAGATGAATGTGTAAAAGAGGGATGTGGATGTGGGGTCCCGGAAGAGAGAGGAGTCAAAGAGGTCGCGGCCTTTGACAAAGGTGTCGGGGTATTTCTGCTTGACGAGGTTGTAGAGACCGTCGGACGAACGGAAATCCTGGGGTGCAGAACAATGTGTACATTAGTGGGTAGCTGAAGTGAACAAACAAACGTCCACGTACGGGTATGCCGCAGGAGCAGGAGATCCCCGCGCCTGTCACGACCACTATTTTCTTGCTCTTGGCGACGGCGAGGGATACGGCGTTGAACGCCCTCCTGCCAGATGGGTCGGTGGCAAGCGAATCCAAGTTGATACTTACAGGCATCGCGAGAGTGGGGGCGGAATGTACTGGTATAGATGGGATATTAGATGGGATTCAAGCACGCGTCCGCCTCGTTGAGTGGTCGAGGGAGGTGGTGGTCATTCACGGCGGCTGCAGTCGAGTGCTTTCAAGCCGAACTAAACGGGTTGTTGGTCCGTATTTGGCTCACGCGTCGCGTCGCTCTCGTCATGTGACCGAGATTGATAGGCCGCCATGATTGGCTGACGCGCTTGGCGGCGTTCTTGTGCCACTTCCGCTTTCCTTCCTCCATCTTCACAACCTCTTCAGACTGTTGGCCAAGAATATATCGTCACAGTTCTATGATTATTCCTCCCGTGATACTGGTCTGCGTCTGCCCATCGTTAGTAAGGGGCCCTACTATACCTTGGCCCAATCTCACGGGTGATCCCCTATCTGTCTTACGAAGTTGCTGGACATCGAGGCATTCCTCTCGATGCCGGAGCGTTCTCTGTGAAATTTGCAAGAGAATAAGCTATACAGCAATGTTGACTCTCAAGGCGACGTGCAATTGCTACATGCATCTGCGGGCTTCATGGGACCGCGCCGAGAAAGACGTCTCATGGAGCGCAATACGCACGGTCGGACTTGCGATGGTTATTCCGAGATCAGTGCGAGTCGGAATATGCACCTCATCGAAGTCGAAATATATCAAGGCGTCGACGGTACGGCTCGCCAGTACGAACTTCCGAAGGTGATTGGAGAGGGTGATGCCTTTGATGGAAGCTGTCGCACCATATAAGGCAATGCAATATTAGTTGCAACATTGACAGCATGATAGGTGGCTTTCGAAGGAGCGCTGCGAAGGCGAAAAGAGGTGCGCGAAGCCCGGGCTGCGTGGTCGCTGCCCGAGCTGGACGTATGCTCGACGGGGGTCGCTCGGTGAAGGGGCGCCATTGCACACCGGAGGGGCCGAACAGGGCGGGGGACGCGGGGGATCGTCGCTGATCTGGCCTGTTATGGCCGGTCGGGCGCCATCCACGCCGGCAGCATCGGTGATGCCACAAAGGACGTTCTGTGAAGTGGCACTAGGTCGACTCTTGTCACCGCAAATTGCTTTCTTAGCTCCCCACAGATCCGAGCAGAAGGCCTCTTCTGGTTTCTCGCGTGGCGCATATATAATGTCCTGACGCCCCCTGCAGACCGCATTTCTCCTCTCCTCTCGCCATCGTCGTCCCTCGCTCAGCGCTCCCAAGCACGCCGCGGTCGCGACATTCCTACGGGCAACAGCGTATCCTCACACTAGTAAATCTCTGCGAACGTCTTGCTTCTTACCCTATGCCGCACAAACAAGCAACTAGACCCCGTGCTTGGGGCACCCGCTTTGATTCACTCGAGTCATCCCCCCCTTCCTCTCCATCTAGCCAAGACGTTGCCGCCCTCGATGCTGATCCTAAAGGCCAGCCGGCTGATTCACCTAGGACAAAGGAAGATCGTATGCCCCATGACGCAAGCGTTTTCGTTGGAAGGTTCGTTGTCTCTCCATACTGGATAGGAACCGCCGTCGACTAACAAATTGACACAGCCTTCCGACAAACATCGAGCACCAGGAACTTACACGCCTTCTTTCAGAACACCTGTCTCAATACGCCGAAGTCAAAAATATAAAGGTTGTCCGCGATGCCAAGGGTGGCGTCTGTGCGTTCGTCCAGTGCGAGGTGTGCCCTTCAAAAAAACTAGCGCATATACTCTATTTTCTCCCTACTGACACCTGAGACGCACCTTTTAGGACGCCCCCTCTGCGGCCCGCTTGATTCAAACGTTGCAGACTACCCCTCCCGAGCCTTTCTTGGGGAGGTTCCTGCGCTTCGAACCTGCGCGGGCTTTCAGGGCACTCCTGATATCTTTCCGGTACGTGCCACCACTTCCCTCGCATATCCGCTCCCGCCGGTCGTCTTTCATGTGCTTACTTGTTGTCTATCCTGTGTTGTTTGATCACACTGTTATACAGTGCGCCCATTCAGCCTGTACCTTCTGGGAACGACGAGTTCTCGTCTATATGTGATTATGAGGAATCCCGAAAGATAGAACTCGATCTACCGACCTCCATAAGACTTTGGAGGTCTCACGGCGCGAAGTGAGGCTGTTAGATCTACGCGATACGTTCTTTTCCTTTACGTTCTCTGCCAGATACGTCTCGGTGTTGTATAACGACGAAGCCCGCCAGTTTGACATGCAAAAAACTGGAAATAGCTTGGTGGAATCTGAGGGCAACCCAGGCGATGTTTTCTCCGGCACCGGTGTCTTCCTTTCCTCCCTCAAGTTTGACCAGGACGTGAGTCTTCGATGTCTCATTGGTCACTCATTTGATCCTGAATACATTATTCGTTTATTCAGACTATCCTGAAGATAATTCCTGCCTTTGGCAAGGTCGAACAATTCTGTCCGTATAATCCCCCGGATGGTAAATATATCTCCCATCTCTCCATGGAATGACTGAACGCTTGTCATGCAGACCGGTTTGACTCGAGTTCACACAGTTATCCTCATCCGCATGATGCACCTCGCGCCTCGACCATGGATAAGAGATGTTGGCAAGTGAAGTGGGGACATAGGGACGATTGTGTCAATGCGTTGATGGTGGGTTAACAATCCCTATGACTGAACCTCGAGTCTCAACATCCTCAGACTCTTCGGCGTATCCCATTCCTGACGGTCACCTGGGCTCATCAACCCAGCTCGTTCTCCCAGGAAAATCACTATCTTACGGGTTCACCCACCGCGCATCACAGTCCTCGCCTCCCGAATTCCAGCGTGTTTCTAGCGGGGGCCGCATACCCGTTACATGTTCAATTGAATCAGTCTCCGTCTCGCTTGCCCATTTCAGATCGCCACGACACTCATCGTTTTCATGGAGCCGAGTATCAAAGACGAGGCGACTCCGTGGGCTATGCATCGGTGGGCTCGAGAAGGATGAGAACCTTGACCGAGTCTTCCAGTGGGACCGTTCTCTCGTCGCCTCTATCCAAGTACCCAGCATTCTCTGACTCGGGAATGCTAAACACGCCTTCCAACATGGAATACTCTCGCGGAGATGACGTAAAAAGAATTGACTGGAGTGAGACCGATTTCCCTCCTCTCCGGGAACGAAAGAGTTCAGTCACCCGCGGCATCTCGCACGCTCAGAACAACGGCGAATCGTTAGGGTACGTCTGTCAACGATCTCACATTCACTCAGGGATATCGCTCATTACATCTCTGGTGGTAGAGTCTTCGATGTTTCTTCAGGTTTGTTACGTCCAACACTCCGTGTTTCCATGCATAATATGAATGACACACCAGAAACACCCTCTCGGCCGAACATTTCGCTGAACTCAGAATCATCCGTACCTTCTACTCCTGACTTTGTCGGCTCGCCCATCACTCCTAAAACTCCCGGAATTAGCGCCTTGCATACTCCTGACAGTCAAGGCAGCGAACTGGACGTAGAAGACGCGCAAGTAGGAGTACGAAACCGGGAGGTCGACCCCACGACAATATTCGTTGGCGGGCTAGAGATGTTCGGGCCCCATGCGTGGGACGAACATAGGGTGAGGAGCTTGTTTGAGAGGTTCGGTGGCATAGAAGACGTTCGGGTGGTTAAACCTAGTGAGTGGACGGAGTGGCCTTAAACTTATGTACGTCAGACTAAACGAGCCTTGCAGTGAATAAGAAGTCTGCTTTCGCTTTTGTACGCTTCAATAATACGGAGGCGCCTGCACGGGCCGTGGCTGAAGAGGTACTGGTGCTGCTCCTACTTCCTCTTCGTTCTGTATCTCATGTAATAAACAGCATAACCAGACATACGACGGGAGACAGATCAGAGTGCAGCTGCGTGACAATAATTCGCACCGTAGCACGGGCCCATACAGGTATGGGTATCGCGGGCGCGGCAGAGGCTATCAATACGGTACTCAGTACGGTGCCCGTCCAAGCTTCGGAAACCAGGATCTGCTGGGACTCGATCTGGGCAGGGATAAATTCGACAAGTTTCGTAGAGACGGTATACCTGACAAACCCGTGAATGGGCTAGCGTCCGAATTGCGGGATTCTTCGGATATCGCAGACTTCGATCAACCCAATACGGGCACGTCTGTTCTATCTGCCGAGTTGCGATTCCCTTCAATTCAGAGTAGCAGCGCAGATGCAACTCCCGTGGACGCGTCGTCAGAAGACTCACCCCTCCGAGGAGCGAGGCCTTCGGTCTCTCCACCTCTATCGTCCGTCGGCTCCTCAGTCTCTGCTGCCGCTCCTGTTACTCCTTATCCTGTCGCACCAGTGCCTTACTATACGAATCCGTGGATGCATGGATTTGGTCAGCCATGGTCATACCCCATGCCATACATGGCGGGGTACGCTGGGCCGCATGTACCCGGTCATCACACCCCTCACTCCTATCCTGGTACGCCTGGGTCCTCAGACGCTAGTGGACCTACCTCACAGGCACCGTGGATGGGCATGTACAGGGTATGTCACCCATGTCGTCGTGCCGTCTGAGCACAATGCTGAACTCGTACATGGCAGCCATTTATACCCTATGCGCCCTATCCTGCGCAGCATGACTTGGCTCAATTCTCGCTCCCCGGAGGCCAACCTCCTCTACGCCCCACCGGCTTTGTGCAGAACGAACATGGCATGCTAGTCCCTGTCTACCAGCCCGAGGCTTTGGGGCAGTATATGTCGAACGGCCCAAACCCATCCCTGCCTCCCTCGAACTCAAAGGACGGCACGTCGTTTCCGACTTGGCCTCACGCCCAACCTCCTTCCATGTGTCCCCCGCCTGGTCTGACGCTCCCCGCATCGAACGCCCCTTCGCAGACACCGAACTGTGTTCCTGTTCACCCCGGAGCCACGGTCCCTTGGGGAACGCAACCTCCAACAGCTTGGCCGTCTACTCATCAACAGCATCCCTTCGGTCCCCATGTTCAGACGCCGACGACCATGGCACATGCAAGTATGCCTCCGATGCGGGCGCACCAGACAACTATGTACCACGCAAGCCATCATGCTTCACAGCAAGGTTCATACGCCCAGGACAATCATCAAAAGCGCCCCCCTCGGAGGGGGAACCACTGTGGCAACGGACGGACCCGTAGCCGTCGTTCATCTCCGGACCGCTTCAGTGGAGGTGGTACCGCTGCTCACAGCACTTTCGAGCATCCACGCGGCCTTCCTCCCCACATGGCTCAGCTTAACTCTGACATGCCTCCTTTCTCCGCGAACGGCAGTGGTTCATATACGAACGGGAATCAGTGGGCGAACGCTGCCCGTTGATTGCAGTATGGTATTAATCGCTTTCTTATCTCTGGTGTTTTTATCCATCTTTCCGCGAGTCTACCGCGCCCTCTTTTCATCTTCGTCCGTATTTCTGCACTTTCTCCTCTGCGCTGCAATGTAAATTAGTATACCCACAGATAAGTAAATTTTAGTATAGCAGATATGTTCTAGTCAGAGTCATGTCTTCACCGTTCCAAGTTCATGCGCATGAAGAGCATTAGGATCGGCATTGGCCTCATTGGCCTCACGTATGAAATTGGTAAGCTGAAGACAACCCATATTTTGCATTAAATATGGGATCACTCTCTAGATCTATGTCTACCGACAGCTTGTAGCCAATGACCCAAATCCTCCCAGAAGATCCTTTGCCGAAAAGATCCAAGCCAGACAGGTATCAGAGAAAGGTGATTTGAATCGTGTACCTCATGAACATGCCAGACTCCCGGTTCCAGGTCAGGTACTGTTGAATGTTCCGGCATGTCAGACAAATAATGCCGACACTTTGTGTTACTGCAAAAATGGCGTGTACATCATGAGAGTCGTAGAGTGACGAGGGAGAATTGAACATACCTGCAAGCATGGGGGTGCCACTGGGAGAATAACGGTACGACGCCGTCGTTTGCCCAATACTCTTCCCCCATTTCCTGTTTATTGGCATGGGGCGCCGAACGCACACCTCCTTCGATGTCGAACTCTGACCCACTGTCGGAGCCAGAGGGTCCTGGCCCGGCCGGGAAGAGTATGTCGGCATTTATGGATGTGGCATCTTCTCCGTCTTCACTTCGGGACTGGGGGAAGAAGGAAGGGACGGGGCGGATGACGGAGTAATCAAAGGAACCGATGATCTTAGCGCCCAGGTAGAGCGGTGGATGTACGAGGTGAGGGAGGAGGGACGCAGGCGCATGCATACTGCTGTCAGGGTGCACCTTCTCCGTCTATGCAAGCCAAATGAGGATGGATACAAGATTGTTAAAGCGGCGGGACGTACCATACATGTGGCATAGCTCTGGTAGAACGTCGTTTCGCATGGCATCCCTTCCCCATTCCCGTCGACAAGGCGTTCTCGCGCGTCAACAGCTTCGAACGTTACATCATACGGTGCGCAATCCCGGCTCTCTGCCCAGTCGCTCTTCCATATCTGTTGGATGAGCTCTTTGACACCGATGTGCCGGCAGGTGAGCGAGCTCCGCCGTGAGTCTATGTGGAAGTCGAAGGGTGAGAGGAGATAGAACGAGGAGGGGGCGGGGAGGATGGGGGATAGGTAGGAGAATATGTGGATAGTCTTGGCGAGGAGGGAGCCGAAGGAGAACGGACGGACGCAGGGGGCGTTGCGCGTGGATGAGCCAAGGGTGTAGGTGATGGGGCTACCACGGAAGGCAGCGGACACTGGCAGAAAGTTCTGAGGTTCGAGACAGTCTCTTAGCTGACGATCGCCCTACCTGCAGTAACAGACAGTACCATGTCGGGACTGGAACCGTTGCCGAAATGCCCCTTCTTTAGTAGCCATTGCATCTTCGTAATAGTGGGTCCTCCCTGAAAGGAACAATTGAGCTAATGGGCCCTTCCCGTGAGACATATAAACTCACCATGGAGTGCCCGAGGAAATGTAAAGGTCGCTCTCTGGACCACTGAGGGTACAATCCCTTCTCGATCGTACGACCATAGCGGGCATGCTTGTGTCTCCGGGCGTGCTGTTCTCCGTAGTCAACTGAAGATTCGTCAATCATAGCATACTCGCCCGTTGAAGGAAGCGGTCCTCACCTGTCCCGCCCACTATAGCGTAGTATAACTCGCATGCGCGGTCATGCAACGAGCTGACAGGTCCGACACTGGATAACTAGTAAAATCCATAGAGCTATAAGTTACTACTCCCCATCAATTCTTACCTGGCGAAGATGGCTCGTCTATGCCGCGGACCACTATCGACGTTGAGGTGCGTCTCAAAGGCACCCTTGAGGATGCTCCCGAAGCCTCCAAGGAAGCCTTCGACGATGACCAGCGGGGCGAGCTCGTTGAGCTCTACGGTATCCTCGCCAGCTGGGTGCGCCGCCGCCATAGGGAAGAGATTCTGTAAAGGGAGGCATTTCACAGCGGGTTAACGCGATCGCGACGCAGGGCTGGCAAGGAGATGGCGGTCGGAGACACGATCACGATCGGAGGGTATTAAGCCGGCGATCGGGACACGGATCTAAAGATAAGCCAGTAACAACCAAGCAGGCACCCATCGCTCGCTGCGTGTATTGCTCAACATACAAGTACGCGCCCACTATATTCATGCACAAGAGTGAGAAGAGATGTAATACACACTCGAATTATACATCAAATGTCCAGGTAGGTATGCAAGAGCCGTCGAGTGCGGGAGATGTGTGCATGGGGATGGGATGATAAAATGTGCGGGGTAAGAATGCAATTATGTAGGATGGTGCATATGGGCAGGAGATACTGGACAGCCCGCCTGAGCAAACGACTCAATGAGAGATAATGCCAACTCACAACAGTCGTCATAAGTCGTGAACCAAGAACGATGAGAGGTTGGCATATATCTGCATGAAGTTGATTAGCTTCGAGGTGTGCGTCGATCGGTAGTAGTAAGTGATTAGATCGTGGCACAATATTCTACGGGTCGTGACGGTGTTCTGATAGTGCACTGCGAGTCCTTCAGTCAAAGTGGATTACGAAAGCTTCCGAGACACGTACCAAACAACAGCATTATTATGTGGGTTTCTTCCCGGTGAACCACGACAAAGATACACTGCCTGCTCCAGCGATGAGCACTCGGGCGTTCAGTCGACAAACCTAGAATAAACGTCTCAGCAAGGATATATCGTATATGCACGCCGACGACTCACGTTATCAGCGACTTCAGCTTTCCGGAAGTGAACGTAGATGTCTCCGTTCGGCATACGAGTGATTTGACTTAATTCGCCGAACGACTGCATCCCATTGAGATGGGGTAAAGTGGGATTAGTGCTAAGACACGTACCTCACACCACTTCTTCACAGCTTCAAATCTATGTACTTCGCCTGCTTGGAGGCCACTTATCACTAGCTTCTTCCTCCTTCTCTTACTCTTCGGTGTAGCCAGTACGTCAGGTACCTTCGTTCCAAAGCGCATCGTCTGCGGCAGCGTGGTCGGAGCCATTAACGTTGCATAATTGATCGGATTCTTCGAAGCAAACGGCACCCGGATTGTGCTCGCTTTGTGGGCGAGACGTTTCGGCTGAGCTGTCTGAGGACGTTCATCCGGAGTACGAGAGCTGGCCGGCACAGAAAACTCGGATGGCGGGGGAGACGAGAATCTGGAAAAATACACGGGTAGAGTGCGAATGGATCCGCGCGAGATATCATGCGGCGTCACAGGTGCGTCAGTGCTCAGCGTGTGATTGCTGCGAGCAGGACCGGACGTGTACGATGAGTCAGAGCAGAAGCTCGGCCGTGGAGCTGCAATATCATCTTCGTCAATTGGATGAGAATCGAGAGAGGTCTGCGAGAAGTGGCCTAATACGCTAGGGCGCTTGACTTTCCAGCTGCTAGGAGACAAATCAAGGGACGAACGATAGCCGGGTAGACGTATCGATCCCCAGCTATGGCTACGTTTGTGCGCAGGACTGTGTCCAACGCTACCAGTGCTCGGTCCGCCAGATTTGGCTTGGGACAAGCCAGAGGAACTAGGGCTTCCAGATACTGATGTACAGCCGGTCGACGAAGATAACCGCCTCGAGGACAGTCCGAAATGCAAATTGCGCAGAGGGGACGGCGCCTGTAGGAGATTCGAGTACCTGCGTGACTTGGGTGGCGTCGAAATGTCAATGGCAGGAGTAGCAGGGAACGGAGTCTCGGTCCGGGACTGTTCCTAAAATGCACCCATTCAGTCGAAGTGCTGAGCGGTCACGTGAGCGACGCACCTCCTCCTCCTGGCCATCGCGTCCGAGTTCCGCATCCGCGTGTTTGACATCGTCGTCGTCGATAACGATGAAGCTCTCCAGAGTCTGTTTGTCGTCTTCCCGACTGCAGTGGCGCGTCGTAAGGTGAGGGTATGCAAGGTATGGGTGACATGCCGTCCCTATAGCGGGAACGTCGTCGTTCAGCGAGACGAATACGTCGCCATCTTCCGAGCTGGACGATGTGGACAAACGATGCTGATCTTGAATCCAGCGCTCGAGGTGGCTACTCCGACGCCGCACGACCCTACGGTGGCCCGGTATAGATCCTTGTTCTTCCTCTTCTTCGTCCGGTGGAGGTACATAGAATAATGGCGGAAGATCGTCTCGAGGCATGGTAGTATCTGAGGAGGGCGTGTCTGGCACACCTGAGGAAATCGTTAATTATATCATGCATGCTATGCAAACCATTTACAACCATGCCTGCATACCTTCCTCGAGGAGCCTCGCGTGTATAGCACTGATAGGGTTGGGCAAGGATGACAGCTTCAAGTCACAGCCTTTAAGCTGTACATGTTCTTGTTCGTAAGCAGAGTCGTTCATAGTCGTGTTCGTATTCGGGTCGTGCAGTCGAGTCTTGTGCGTGGTAGAATACAGTTCAGAATAGGCTGGCGTTAGGGTCGTGGATGCCGTTCAACAGAAGATGGGATAGACGTGCCCGTCGAGGAGGGTCGACATGGGCAGGATGGGAGACGGGATGAAAGAAGGGTAAACGAACTATAGTTGAGGCTGCAGGCAGGAATTCGAACTTGCATCACGTACTTGCATGAAACGTGCATACCATTTTAGGAAATTACATCCGCAATTTACACGGCTGTCACCGCCACGCCCCCCGCTTCTGCTGCTGCACGACCAAACTCGTTTTACCTATTTTCCCGAACCTCCTATGTTTTCCTAGAGATTCCGCCGCAAATGGCCACACTTGACACCACCCTAAGCTAGTATGTTTTCGGGTAGAACAGTAGCTTGGCTGGACTGGTCTCGCTGCGGTAGCCTGCAGATAGAGCCGATTCACCGAGATATCAAGCCACCGATGTCAGTCGTGCGCTGTACTCTGCTGTAATACTGTCCAATAACCGGAACACATCATCGGACTCGACGGCTTACGAGCCGGATCGAAGCTCCTGTCCTCGTCGTCGAAGGTAAGCAATGCGTCACCCATGACGACCAGACACCTTGGAGACTGCAAGGTACACAACGTTGGGGAGTGGTCTGGCGACAGGGTGTATACGCCTACAGACGCGTTTCCGCTGCGGGTCTCCGGTGACCGCTTGGGCAGGGTCTACGACGGGCGGGCTGTTCGGGGCGGATGAAAATTTGTCGTTGCATATATCCGGATGTCGAGATGGACAGTTTGCGTGTATTCCAGCCGATTTGGTGACCAACAGTAGGTAGTCAGCGCCGCACGCGAGGCACCCATGAGCTTCAATCCTTGCTGGAGGTAGACAGCTGTAATGTACAGGAAGAACTGTGATGTATCGATACAGGAGTCAGTCTACACGACAGGGTCAACTTTTAGTCCTGCCTACAAATACGCAAATACGAATACATTCACCGCAATCTTTGGATAGACCCTTCAGGACGATAGTGTCCCATCCCCGACATCGCCAGGGCCGCATAGTGCACCCACGATACGATCCACTATGGGTTTGAAGAGTTTGGAAGATGATGTACGCTGGTATTGCTCTATAAGTTGAAACGTCCGTTCCGTCCCATGAGGCAATTCATGGACAGCTTGCGTCGATTCCGCCGCATCTAACAACGTAACCAGCTCCGTATCGACTGGTAGGCTTCCCAAGAACGTCAGCCCTTCCTGCTTGGCCATTTGTTCGCCTCCGCCGGTTGAAAACACATTGCTGACTTCTCCGCAACATGGGCAGACGTATCCGCTCATGTTCTCGATTAAGCCAAGAACGGGCAGATTGACAGTCCGGGTGAATGACAGGCATTTCATCGCGTCCATCAGGGCCACGGCCTGCGGAGTCGTAACAATCACAGCTGACAATCTTGAGTGTGCAGGGGCCATATGCTCGAGGAGTGATAGATGCTCATCGGAGGTGCCTAAGGAACGTTGAGCTAAATCGAAATTCGCATCGGATCATGGTAAGCGTACCTGGCGGGGTGTCGATCACCAAATAGTCCAGCTCTCCCCATCGCACGTCACTCAGGAATTGGCGTATCATGGCGTTCTTCTTGGGTCCTCGCCAGACGACAGAGTCCTCTTTCCGCTTCAGAAGAAAGCCTACACTCATGCATCCGAGTCTTGCCTCGCTGCCATCAGCATAGACAGGGACCCATCCCTCGCTACTCTGCAGAACGCCGTGACCATCAAGGCCCAACATCCGCGGTATAGATGGGCCCGTCAGGTCGACATCGAGGATTCCTACACGGGCACTTGGCGAAGAGGCATATAGCGAGAGAGCTAACTGTGCTGATACGGAGGATTTCCCGACACCGCCTTTCCCAGAGCATACGATGATAATTTGTTTTATGGCCTTGAGTCGCCTTCCGACGGGAGTTTCGTCGGCAGCCATTGTGGCGATTGTGCAAAGCAAGGATACAGCTCGGATGACAGCATGACAGAGCTTCACCAAGATTCGGACGAGATGACTGAGGAAAGTGCCTTACGTAACACGCCTATCGTGTCCGAGTCAACGTAGTCGCGAAGTTCGCGATCATTGTGGCGTTTCCGAATCCCTCATCCAGGCTGCCAACGTCTTCTTCACTCTCTTTCACTGGTGTGCCGACGACAAAGCCAACATGCCTAGCGCTCGCAGGACCCGAAGTAAGCGGGGAATAGAGGCGAACCAGGAAGCGTCGTCCCGTCCGGGCAAGAAACCAAGGAAATCAGCAGCAATACAAGAGACCGGGAAAGCTGAACATGCTGACCTTGTCCATGGAGAGCTCACTTCTTCGCTCGACCGCCTGCCTGAACTGCCAATTGATGTGCTCTACGAGGTATGTGGTGGGGGTGCCGGTCATTGCAGTTTGACTAAATTGATGCAGATTTTCGGCCATCTCGCTCCGGAAGACCTACTGCGCTTGGCAAGGTCAAACAAGTCCTTCAGGAACTTGCTGCTGAGCCGTTCCTCCGCAGTGGCTTGGAGGACGGCTCGTCACAATGCCCCGGCACTTCCCAACTGTCCGCCTTACTTAAGTGAACCTAAATATGCAAGCCTCATGTTCGAGTCCCATTGCTATGTACACATTCTTCTAATTCTGCACACTCTCGTGTTGTCTGATGCCATTCGTTTCTCTGACATTAGAATTGTGGCGTGGATGATGAAACCCAGACAGATGTGTTGTGGGAATTCAACGTTCGTTATTGTAAAGCTTGCAGAGCAGCCATGTAGGGCCTTCCATTGTCAGATCGATTCCTGCCGCTTACCGGAGCTTAGGGTTGTTCTGAAGCGTTCTGATGAACCCGATTTGAATGACATCCTTGTTCTACCACACGCGTCTGGCAAGTTCTCAATCTCCCCATGTCTCCTACAGTATGTTATTTACTGATATGTAGGACCCGAAAGAAGGGGGATGGCAACCTACTGGTTCCATTTGCCAGATCTAATCCATCACGACGAGGTTTTCAATCAATCCGCCAATCCTCCGTCCGAGGACTTCAAGGAAGCGTATGCGCTCACGAAAGCAGAGCTTACCCTGCAAATTACTGAGGTGTGTCTCTAACCTACTAGGCCAACGCAAGTAATGCTAAAGCACCTACATTCAGTATGCTCCAATGTTGCGAAAGTACACTGCTGCAATGAAGAAAAGGCGCCAGCAACAGATCAGGACAGCGAAAAATAAGAGAAGAGCCGAGTAATTGCCATTCACCTGTTTCAGTCATTTGCGGTGACTTACTTGCCTTAGTATCTGTCAGCGTCTGCGTCAAGGGGAATTTGAGGAAGATATCGATGTTCTAACGACTTCGCCTCACCGGAAAGACTGGCAACTGTTTTCTCGTCATCCCCTGGTGGACTCTACCGAGGAGTTAACCCACGAAGGTGCCGTTTCTCGCCCCAAGTCTCCCTCTACAAGCTTATGCATGTGCATCGCTAGGCTGGGACAGTATAAAATCGGGAATATTCCAATTCATGCAGGATTATCGAACCCGTCGCCTACTTGTCCAGTATAAACATACGCTCATTCATCGTTTCGAAGTAGTTCGGACCGCTGCAGATGACCAGAGACGAAAGCACGATGGTATCAGGCCGCACTTCGTCGACTTCTGCCTGCTTCCTCAAGTCCGTGCTCTGCTCGATATCCCGCGGGACAAGAACGTAGACCAACGTGCGCTGGATCAGCTGTTCAAAACATATCCTATTTTAGCAGAGGACTGGCGGACCATCGCAACAAACCAATTACGAGCACATGCCAGAAGGCAGATGGCACTTCCTCTGAATGAAGACCAAGACCCGCTTAAGCTGGCAGTTGCGTACTTCAAATGCACAAAATGCAACGTCGTCGTCCTTTACCCTGCGGCCCTGGAACACTCTTGCTGTTGGCGTTGGCCTGAAAATGAAAATTCTGAATCAGAACGAGACGTCCTCGTCGAGCCAGTATACGATGACGCAGCTCGTGTTGCCGCGGGAGAATACCCTTGGTCTTGCCAGCGCTTGGAATGGTGCCCTTGGGCTGACAAAATAGAGAAAGTGTTCCAAGTATGCGGCTTGAACCCAATGGCGACGACATTGTCTCGAGCTCAGGATTTGGATCACCGCGTGAAATTGGTTTGTACCTTGTGTCGGCCTCGCAGACGTAAGAATACCATGTCTTTCCTCGACGCGGTCAGTCCCTTATGAAACTTTTGGACGGCATGGTCATGATGATGTCGTTTACCTCACAGATCGAACACTGCATATACAGTCATTCTCGTTACGAGGCGGAGGAGACTGGTTGGGAGCTGCCTGGACCTGGCGATGAACCGGAAGAGGTGCTTAAGGAAGAGTCTGATACACCAGTATAGTTCCAAGGAGGGGTAGCAGCCGAAGACTCCGCGCTTGCTTGGTCGCTCGAGATATTGTCTGCTGTCAGCACTTCTTTTAAGACAAGATATTTGTTCTGTAGTCGGCATAGCTTCAGACTTTCAAAGTTATAGCCTATATTATGAGAATCGCATGGAGGTGAGATGTTACACAATATGTATCATATTCGCAGGAGTTCAGGCTTCATGTTCTACCAATCACCACGTTTAGGCAAGTAGGATCATATCGTCTTAATACAGGACTCACCATCTTACACAGGCGTGCCATAAGACCCCCGAGTTGTATCAAGGTACCCACCCCTTCTAGGATGCGCATATGCGTGAACCCAATCTCCTGTACACAGAAGTTATAAAAACAGAATTATAGATTGCTAAGATGCCAACGCACCTTAATAAACTCGAGTTTGGTATACTCTGGCAATCTGTCGAATAGTTCAGAGTACTGTGAAGCGCCGGTCAGAGGATTGCACTCACTCGTCTGACGTCTTAACCACTCGGAATATCGTGACAACGATATCAACAGCGCTGTAACCTTGAGCCCACAACTCAGACAGCTTGTCCATAGCGTCATTGATATCCCCTTTTGTGCATGCACGAATAATAGCTTGGACAGTGATGGGATGGGGCTGGTCGCACACTTTGAAGACGTTGTCCCCCGATACAAATCCGAACCCTGACCAAGTCGACTGAAGATTGTTGATGGCCTGCCGCATGTCTCCTTCTGACGTGAATATCAATGCTGTTAGGCCATCGTCGTTATATTGGACCTCCAAGGACTCGTCAGTTATAGCCCAATGCTGTCCACATAGCTGGGCTCACCTTCTCCGCCTCACATATCTCTAACAGCCGCTTTAAAATTTCCGCGTCTCGCAGCTTGGCATACCTCAAGATAGCGCATCGACTTTGTATGGGCTCGATGATCTTATTGGACATGTTGCATGCCAAGCAAAAGCGTGTTGTATTCGAGAAGATCTCCATGGTTCGACGTAGTGCTTGCTGGGCTCCTGCTGTCATACTGTTTGTCGACGCGCGTTAATGGCATCTATCGTGCGTTGTAGCTGCCTGAATGCCCCACCTGTCTGCCTCGTCCAGTATGATGATTTTGTGCCGTCCCGGAGGTAGTGTGACCTTCTTCTGTGCAAACGTTTTGATCTTGTTCCGAACCACATCAATACCTCTAACGGAGCCGATCATTCACAGTTCAACAAACTGTCGAGAGGATGATAATACCTCTCATCTGACGCATTCAACTCCAGTACCCCCTCCTTATAAGCGTCACCGAGTAACTGATGTGCCAGGCAGTGTATACTTGTGGTCTTTCCGATCCCAGGCATGCCCTAACACCCATCCTATAAGTCCCTGTCAGACGTGCTTGCAGAGTACAGAGCATACCGATATGATGATATGCGGACAATTCCCGTCGCGCGCGATGACCTTCAGGCGCTCGATGGTCTCTGTGTTCCCTACGATGTCGTCGAGGACATGTGGTCTGTACTTCTCTACCCAGGGAAGTTCGTAGGTATCAGCGGCGCCGTTGGCTTTCTCTTTCCCCTTGACCGATAAAGTCATGAATGATATATGACGAGCCCGAAGGTCGGTGGAGGATGTGATTGCAATGTGGTTGGACGCGCCGATTGCAAGCCATAAACGCGTGACTCTTCTGTGACTCTACGCGATTTGCTGTCACGCGCAGCCCGAGCATCCAAATGTCTGGCATGCTGTCATGTAGGACTCAAAGGCATGTCGTCCGACGACTGTACGAATTTTGTCTGTGTTCATCTTTATCGTCAAACTGTGCGTTTTCTGATACACCTCAGATTCCAGAAGCAAAAATTATTCAACGCAACCTGAGAAGGGCACCTCTAGGCTACCTAAACCCAGACTGGACTATCGCGGTCTCGTCGAAGACATTAGTTTCAAGTCTCATAACGCCTTCAATCGAAAGGCACCACTTCCTAATGGGGCCCTGCAGTCTATCGCGCGTCTCTATGCTGATCAGAAAGCAATCGCAACTGCTCTAAATGCGAAACGCCATGCACAGTCCACAATTGGAGACCACATACGCGCTAGCTCCGGAGACCCGGAAGCTAAGAAAGCAGCCCTGGAGGACGCCAAATTTCTGAAGTCAGAAATCGTGCACTTGGAGGAAGAACTGACTGCAACTGAAGACCGATTGCTTGCACTAGCACTCGCGGTTCCGAATGATACGCACCCATCGTCGCCTATTGGACCTGAAGACGCCGCTTCTGTCTTGTCCATTCATGGTCCAGAACCGATACCTGCATCTTCGTCCAGGGACCATGTGAGCATCGCCCGGTGTCTCGGCCTCTTTGATCTCGAGGCTGCGGCGACGGTTACAGGGTCCTCCTGGTATTATCTACTCAATGAAGCAGCATTACTCGAGATGGCCATAACGAATTACGCGATGTCTATGGCTATTGCACACGGGTTTACTCCGGTCACTACTCCCGACGTTGTCAGTCTAGACATCGCACGCAGGTGCGGGTTTACCCCGCGGGACCCGCAATCGAGCTCTCCAACCTCACAAATGTATCATATTACTCAGCACCCCGGGGCCGAGCAGGAGGGCCACCATCCAGAACTTGTTCTTGCGGGTACCGCTGAAATCCCGTTGGCCGGTATGTTCGCTAACAAAGTGCTAAACTCTCGCGAGCTACCGGCCAAGGTCGTAGGCCTCGGCAAAGCCTTCCGAGCCGAAGCAGGTGCTCGAGGGGCAGACACCAGGGGTTTATACCGAGTCCACCAGTTCACGAAACTAGAGCTATTCGTCGTGACTACGCAGGAACAGAGCGAGCAAATGATGGACGAAATGAAACAGCTGCAGACCCAAATCTTCGAAGGACTTGGACTGACATTCAGGTGAACTACAATTATCATGGTATTGATGGATTCAGTGTTTAAACCCCGGTAAATCCAGGGTGCTTGACATGCCTACAGAGGAACTGGGTGCAAGTGCCTATCGCAAATATGATATGGAGGCTTGGATGCCAGGTCGTGGTTCTTGGGGAGAGATTTCTTCCACCTCGAACTGCACGGACTACCAGTCTCGGCGCCTTCACATCCGATATCGCCCGGAATCGTTATGCTCGTCATCAGAGCCCAAATCCTCTTCTCCCGCAGGACCAAAGACGCTTCCGTTTGCCCATACTCTCAACGGCACTGCCGCAGCCGTACCCCGGCTCATCGTCGCTCTCCTAGAAAATGGCGCGCGTTTTGACAAAGTGGGGAACGTCGTGGGGTTAAATCTTCCAAAGGCGCTTCAGCCTTTCTGGGTAGGGGCTATTAATAGTGAACGGGATATCATCCGCTGGGTGTAAACCGAGCCATAGACGATCTCGTGTGGTCGGTGACAACTGTCATCTGTGATATATCACTCTTGCTTTATTCTGTCCATGTCTCGCAGTCTGAGAAGGACGGGCGCGTGGTCGCTATGCGCACGCTCCTGGGGGTCCTCTAGGTATGCGCTTTCTACGACGTTGCCTATGAGTCGGCGATCGACCAAGGCATAGTCCACTCTGGCGCAATCTGTCCCTCGTGGCTTCCCCTTGGCAAACCAGCTGAACTCGTTCTTGTCCCCGTGGCGCTCGCGGAAGATGTCGACAACTGCAGCTTGAGGTATAAATTGCTCGTTGAATTCTTTCCGCGCGAGGGCGTGCGGATATTCAGTACGGAGTCTCGGAATGCAGTCGCGCTTCGTGAGTGAAATGTTAAAATCTCCTATGAGGATGACTCGTAGTCCCCGTGCTCGCATCTTCTTGACCTCTTCCAGGAGAAGCTTGTTGAACTCGCGTTTTCGCTGATTACGCGTCTTGCTTGTCGCCTTCTGCGGTGTGCGTTGGTCCACCCAGGCATACTCACTGCCATTGAGAGCATATACGTTAACAAGGGCCCAGCCACTGTGCATCTCCAGGATCATGACCCTTCCTTCCACGTCCCACTCTACCTCTCGAGCTACGGCAATCTGGGATGGATTTTTGGCGTACGTAACCACGCCGAAATGGCGCTGTCCCCTTGTGGCGCGATTGAGGGACGTGTAAGCCGTGTATTTTGGTCCTTCGGAACCATTGGCTGCAGCAGCTAACGCTGCTATCCACTGACTGTCGCCGTGCCTGCCACGGACTTCTTGCAGGCAGACAAAATCTGGGAAGTTATGCCGCGTTATCAACTGTCGCAGGACGTTTGGCTTCTGTTGCTTTGATGAGGTGACCCCGTAGGACACGAGTTTACGAGGGTGCAAGTCTAAGAAAGGTGCAGAGGTTTCGACGTTCCAGGAGATTACTGTTACGACTTGCGATGGCGCGTCAACCAGGAAGGGACTCCTCAGCTCCGAGGAGCTAGGCGTAGAGCTTCTAACATCCGTCGGGACATCCGCACTTGAACGTCGCACTTTCTTGGCTGGTTGAAATGTTTCGTCGCCTGATTCCTGTGTCACTTGAGAGCGCTTTGACATAGCGGCGAAATGGTTGAAAGTGTGGTACGCCGGAGTTGGGCCAGAGGGCACTGTTGTCTGGGATGTAGTGAAAACGAGATGATCCGAACATGCGAAACAAGGCTGTGACGCAATGCTCTGCGCTTTATCTGTAACCCGACGACTATATGTTTAGAACGATACAATAGAGCATATTCGGTGTGGTAATTACTACGGGTGGAGCTCCCAAGTAAGGGAATTTTGATGGATTTAAGCGACCCCATTGGCCCCATGCTGTGGTAATTACCACAGCGAATATGCTCTAATGTATACATGGAGAGACGCCGTAGAAGCTACATGAAGCAGAATTCAACTAGACCGGTCCATGGGTACAGAAACTACCTTACACTCCCCCAACAAGTATACTATAGACTGTGAATCTTCCACAGCTCTCCCCACATTACTAGGACTTCACCATTGCATTCCCTTCTTCTCCGCAATACCAGGGGTACCGACGCCTGACATCTCCGGTTCAGGATCCTTGAAGGGATCGGCGAAAGGGTCCTCAACATCATCGTCGTGGAGGAGACTGCTCTTCGCCTCTCCTGCAGTGTTGTTATCCACGGAATATGACCGCACTGTCGAGGGCCCGGGCGCGGAGGTTTGCCGCTTATGTGTCTCCTCGTCAGATGACTGGTAGTCACTAAAGTCAGAGAGCGAGCCCCGGCGATACGTGATGTCTTCGTCATCAGAATCCGCACTTCGCGGTGCTGACGGCCGTAAGGGAGGAGGGAGATTGCTATTACCAAGTAGTGTCAGATATATATCACCAGGCGTTATGATCGTATATGAAGCCTACTTCTGCTCTGGCCCTAACGACCCAAAGCTGAGATCCTGTAGATCAGGATGCGTGCCTGACCCCAGCTGCGGTGCTCTTTCTTTTCCCCGAGCGCTGCTGGCCTGCGCAGCACGGGCAACGGCAGCTCTCTGTCTGCTTTGCAAGTGTGCCTGGTCGCCGTCCGTGATCTTGGCTGCTTCCAGT
This sequence comes from Gloeophyllum trabeum ATCC 11539, assembly GCF_000344685.1. Taxonomy (NCBI): domain Eukaryota; kingdom Fungi; phylum Basidiomycota; class Agaricomycetes; order Gloeophyllales; family Gloeophyllaceae; genus Gloeophyllum; species Gloeophyllum trabeum. The sequence goes on along the minus strand of NW_006920410.1, from coordinate 1,360,845 downwards.
CGAGCTTGCACGGCTGATACATCGTCCTCCGTGACGGTCGGTCGTGATAACTGTAGCGCATATTAGCAAGGACAGCTAGATATCAGCAGAGATTGACATACGGTGTTATACATTTCGAGGGCTTGAACCAGCCGGTCATTCGTTTCAATCAGAGTACCGATGAGTTCCTCGTTCTCAACCAACTAGACGCGCATCCAGGTCAGAGCACCTGGGTGGAAAGTACGAGAGCCAGCCTACCTGAATATATCGGACGAGTTGTTTCCGTACTTGCTTGGCTTTCATCAGGCGATCTTGAACCTGTTCATTCGTTTGCAGACTGTCATGTTCCGTGTTTACAAGCTGCAAGATGTCTGTTATCGACGGTGATTTGAGAACAAATTGTGAAATGCTCACTGTTATAGCATTCACTAGATTGCTCGAGGCTTGAGACGCATTGGCAATCGTGGTTAATATCTCCGGTTTTTCCTGGACAGACTGTGAATTCCTATCGGATGGCTAACCGCTTGCAATCTACGCACCTTCTCGAAGTCGAACGGCTTGCGTCTTACACGCGTCTTCGCCTTCCTCAATTCCTCCTCTCGCTTCATCTTCTCCCTTTCCTTCTCCTCCTTCGCCTTTCGCTTCGCCTCCTCCTTCTTTTCCTTCTCCTCCCGCTTCCTGCGTTCGTATTCCAAAGAAGCCCTCTGGCTTTCAGTGTCCTGTGCCCAGAGGCTGCTGGGATCGACCGTCCTACTCGTCCGTGGGCGGCACTGACTGTAGAGGTTTGCGACGAACGCCATCGATGGGTCGCCCTGGAACTGGTTCTTCCAAGATGCAAGGACCGACAGTAGCTTCTTCTTCACTTTTGGGTCAGTGGAAGGGTCTGAAGCCAGATTCTTGATAGCATCCGTAAGTTGTGAATCGGCAAAAGTGGCTGATCGACAAGTGAGTGGGATTCAGAGAGGGAGAGAATAGAAGGTGATCACTTTGGAACTTATGTCCTCCATTCTCTACAAGTGCTTTCAAGATCTACGGGACCGATGAAACCGTGCCTAGGGTGAGTCCAAGCGTACGCCATGAGGCGAGATACTCACAACTAGGGCTCGATACTGCTGATGGGAGTTTCCATGCTTCAATTTCTTCCTGATAGCTCTGGATGCCTCCGCAGGGCTAGAGAAACGATCTCAACGGCAACCCTTCGCAAGTGCCGGCGCCGCCACATACCCTGTGGGTTGCAGATTGATTACATCCACTAATTCTGGGATCCTGTAATCCAAATTAACTGAGCCTATTCAACAGCGTGTTCAAGACACATACCCGTCGTAAGCCTCGTCCTCGACAGTGCTTGCAGTCAAGATCTCGACCCAATCTGTAACAGAAGACTTGGTCCCCGCGTGAGATTACAGTAGCTTTGCGCAAGTAACACCACTGACATGAGGCTTTTCATGATTCAAAAAAGAATAAGCAGCCTTCGCTATGCTAATGGTAGCCATGGTAGACAAGAGTAGAGAGAGCAGACACAGACAGAGATAGTGCCGGAGTGCGGCGGCAGTGCTGAGAGCGATAGCTAAATACAGTCACCGTACACAACTACGTCAATCCTTGATTGTTCCTCAAGCTGCAGCTACATGTAGAGCTCCAGTGCCATGCTCTCGACGACTTGTCAGCCGATGAGCAGCAACATGCGCAGCCGGTCATAAGATACGGCACATTATTAGACCAAAGGTGCATGATGGACGGAAATGCTACCGTTTCCTCTCCAGTCGCCACTTGTACACCCGCGGCTTGTACGCCTTCTCGTCGACGGGTTTCCTGCCTCGCTTTGGTTCGTCATCCTCGCTTTCATCCCGGTCATCGCCTTCGACCTTCTCCAAACCCCTGATTTTTCTCGCACCCCCCTTAGCCATCAGTAGTCTCTGCATTTCCAACTCCCTCTCGGCATACCGCAGCATTCGGTCTCGGGACAAGCGTGCCGATAGTTCTTTCAATAGCCTCGAGCGGTACTCCTGCAGGGAGGTACTTGGGTAAGCAGATCCGTACTCAAGAGTCTGTGTGACTTACCCTGGCTTCTGCGTCCAACTCCTTACCAACATCCGTCATCTCGGCATCTTCGGTCTCGGTTTGAGACGTGCGTTTCCGTCTCTTTTTCGACTTCTCAGCGGGTTTCCATCCAAGATCATCCGCCCCAGTATGCTGCGGTTGTCCCTGGCTGTGGTCATCGTTTGTACTGCGTTTGCCATCACTGTACCGCTGGGCTACATAGCGCGTTTGATTATCATGCAGGAGAGCCTTTTGAAGGACTAACCTTCCTCCTGACTGTCCACGAAAACTACATGGTTCGAAGAGGCCTTGTCTTTCCGGGACATCTTCGAAGGAGGGATTATACCGGCCTCAACGAGGATATTGACTTCGTCCTCGTCCAGCTCATCGTCGTCGTTCAGCTGGCCTCCTGGGTGACCGGGCTTGACGAGGTCAGCCAAGACGCTCAGCTGATTCCTTAGTTTGTCAATTTTCTGTGTATCAGTCAATTAGCTTGCCGACACGCAATTGAAGAGATGTGCGACACACCTTCAAACCGGCAGTACGCATGGTGCGTATATAGTTCTCATCTTGGGTCTTCAGCACCTTCACAATATCCACCGGAAGAGCGACATTTCCTCTATCTTGTACATGCACGCCTCCCTATTCAGCCGCAGAAAAGCTTGATGAGCTTTAGCCCACTTTCATTTTCACCTCAACCAGCCATACACACCTGGGTCTTCCCCCTGATCATGCCCCAGTAGAACTCATCTTTATTCCTCTCCGCTGCCTTCTGCCGCAGGCGCTGCAGCCGGTCTTGCTTCGAGTGGTAGTCTCGTGCACGGAGTACATAGTCCTTGTGCTTCTCTAGAAAACCTAACCGTGTCCGGTGTGCGAGCTGCGAACGTTCCTTATGCTGTCGCCGATGCAGAGAATTGCGGAGAGACGAAGACATGATAGACTGAAGAGAAAGTGATCTAAATCAGGAACAGGACAAATGGACGTTGAATATTTGTCGAAGGACAAACAGAGACAAATCCGGACCTACAATCCAGATATGCGATATAACCTGGGTATACGCTGCAGATTGGCATATGCGCATAAAATGAACACCGTTTGGTATAGACGATATGCAATACACTAGTACTACTTAGTGCTAGGTTACACCCTGACTCAACGGCTAAGAATCCTCCCGGGACCTTCGCTGGGTAACGAAAGCCCTACTAGTGCCAACATCCGAAAGAATCCACGAGAGTTTTTGTCGCATGGTACTGGGTGAAGGTCGAAGTCCGGCTTGTCGTTTTGAGAAGGTACAGGCCCTGATCGGCCTAGTCATTTGCGCTCTGGTCAGGGGTGCGTACGAGACGTTCTGGGTCTCGAGGATGCTGCCAGGTGCGTGAAGGAGGGAGAAAGTCGTCAGGCAAGGCATGTCTAAGAACTACTCGGCATTAGCTTGTGAAGGCACCCGTCCTCGGTCTGATTCCTGAGTGATCCTGTGCGTGTCTGCAATGAGTGCGGATCCATGTACAGGGCTCTCAAGATACAGCCGAATCAGCACACTCTCCAAGGCCGCCACGCTGGCGTCAGGGTACTGAAAGGTCCTAGCGTGCTGCTTGACTGTATCAAAGAGGGTGCCCATCCGCTCCCACCTCTCGATCATGTCCGCGGGAGCCGTGGCCGGAGGAGGGAACTGAGGCAGAGGAGCGAGCATAGAGACGACCTCAGAAAAGTGACTTTGCTGGGCGGAGTGGGACTGTGGGTAGGATGCCGTCGATGATGCACCTGCAAGGTCGTCTTCACCTTGAGAGCTGGATTCAGATGAAGAGCGGGTGCCAGCTTCGTTTCTCAGTCGTTTGGGAGGTCGGCCCCGGCGTCCCTTGTGCTCCTTCTCGAATTCTACCTGTGCCTTTCTGCCCCGACGAGTGAAGGGAAGATTTGCAAGTCCAATTTCATGTGAATGCTCAGAAATATCTGTGCGTCGAAGCTAAGCCACGGCCAGACAGCATCCGAAATTAAGATGTACTTACAGCTGACACGAACCTCGGGAGTATGGAAATAAGTTTTGAAGCTTATGGACGCGGGGCAACCTACACCTTCAATCTACTTCCCCATGTCTTGAGCTTAGTACCACAGAATTTCATAGGGGCGCCTTCAACGAAGGTACCGTACCTTGCGACTCGGGACCTTCCTGACCCTCTCCGGGTGCTTCTTCACGTATTTCTTTCTCCCGCTCCTCTGGTGCCGCGCACACACCAGCTTGATGTGATCCTTGAACCTTGGAGGGTTGGCCTTAGAGCCGTGGGTGTCGCCCTTCACGAATTCGACCACTTTCTCCTCTTCCTCTTTGCGCCGCCAGGCTTCGAAAGCATCCATATTCTCAAACACCATCGTGTATCCATCGTCTATGTCTCCAGAGCCATAAGGGGCCTTTGGCGTCGCAGGCCTCTTACTGGGCTGAGGTATCTCCGGCTTGTTCAATTGCACCTGAAACTGCCCTCGACTACTGGCTGGCGTATTGGGATCGTGAATTATTGAGGGGATACTACTGGATGCGGCAGGCTGCAGAGAGATTCCAGGAATCTGAAACGAAGGGGAGGGGCCGAAACTGGCTTCCAGTCTGAAGTGTTGGAAGCTCATCGTATGTGGCAGGAACTTGAAGGGACCCACAACAGCTCGGTAATGGGAACGCTGATCGACAGATCTTCGATACTCACGTCAGGTCACATCACAATTACCCGATGCATACTATCATTGAGGGGGTTCTGCAAAAAGTATCGAATTCGGCCTGTAGCATTCCGCACACTTGACGGATTCTTACCGGATCTTCCGCATATTGTGTGTGACTTAGTGATGAACGTCTTCATGATTTTTGTGCATTTTTATGCAGCCTGTGGAACGTAGGAGAGAGATGCCGGTTCATGTAGGGGGTTCTGCAAAAAGGTGTCACATGCGGTCACAGTGGGATCTCGCCGCGAGCCATGTCACGCTTTTGTCACGATATGGGCCCGGGAGATGTGCAAAGTTGCCTCTCTATCTCGACACGCTCGTTATTTACTCTATCGGGCTGGTGTATTGTACTATAGACAGCATATTCATGATACGCCAAGCCATTCCACTGCAGTCCGTTGAGAGCATCACGAGAGATCTAGTGGACACTGTTTCTTTCCCA
>NW_006920410.1:1337419-1355231 GCF_000344685.1 Gloeophyllum trabeum ATCC 11539 | reverse complement strand
TTTGTGCATTTTTATGCAGCCTGTGGAACGTAGGAGAGAGATGCCGGTTCATGTAGGGGGTTCTGCAAAAAGGTGTCACATGCGGTCACAGTGGGATCTCGCCGCGAGCCATGTCACGCTTTTGTCACGATATGGGCCCGGGAGATGTGCAAAGTTGCCTCTCTATCTCGACACGCTCGTTATTTACTCTATCGGGCTGGTGTATTGTACTATAGACAGCATATTCATGATACGCCAAGCCATTCCACTGCAGTCCGTTGAGAGCATCACGAGAGATCTAGTGGACACTGTTTCTTTCCCATGGCCTATAGGACCCATTTTCTCTCCCTCTCTTCAACCACAGCAGATATTCCCATTCTGACTTGGCAGAGGTTCTATTCTAGTGTATATATACCTGCCTGAGCTTACCCAACATTTTTTGGTTGAGTGTGGAATGAGATATAAGGGGGTGAGGGGGTTCTGCAAAATTTGCAGAACCCCCTCAATGATAGTACTAGTGATTAAAATCTGGTTAATTTAAAATTGCATGTCCGAATGTCCGAATGTGTCCTATGGTGCAGTCCGCAAAGTACATTTTGGCTACTGGATGCGAGATGATCGTGAGATGAAGTTGCAACGCCTACACAACACTGTATGCCCCAAGCAACACGCTGAAGATTAAGGCTGAGACAGCGACAGCATGACTCTGGTTTATCCGGAAGTCAATTGGAGCAGCCGAACTGGAGCCACCGGTCGAGTTCGAAGAATCCGACGTCTGAGACTTTGGCGAAGCAACTGGAGTAGATGGGGAGTAGTCCACGCCATTCGCGGAGGCCGCTACCTGGAAAACAGATCCTCCACCATATTCGTAGAACTGCAGGACGACTTAGCACCGTGTGCGAAGGAGCACAAGAAGGATACGTACATCAACTAGCATGAAGTTCGGGTTCCTGCCATACTGGGCAGCGCATGTCGCAACCTGTTGACCCAGCGAACCAACACCGGATACCGCGTTAGTACTGGCAGCGTTGCCCACATCCGGTACAGGGTTCCCCAGAACAAGCTGATCCAGGAAGTGATTGATGAGATACATCTCCGTAGAGGTATCCCCTTTCGAACGGTTGACCTCGCAGTTGAAAGTTGTGTCGGTTACGTCATACGCAGTCTCCCAAATATTGGTGAACTCTGAATCATTAGAACATCTGAACGATCTTGAGCCTTGAGATACTCACCGTCAATGATGTAGGGTACGGCAGTGAAGTCCGCCGAGGCATCCATAAACGTGACCAAGCGCTTGCCCGAGTCAATCATGGAACCCAGCGTGGGCCATGAGCTCTGCGTAATGGGGGACGAGGCGGGTGTATATGACATCGTATCCAATCCTACCGTCTTGAAGACAGCGTCGTATTGGGACGGCGGCAAATCATCGGAATTCACGATGAGGAGTGAGAGAACTAGAGGTTCATTCTTAGGTCATCATACTCATGGAAATTGACCAAACCAATTCACCATCATTGGGGTTCGCGTCCAACCATGTCTTCACTAAAGGTGATGTAAGTCCAACCTGTACTATCATGTCAGGAAGACCATATACCTGTCGTCAGGTAATCCTGAAGGGTCCCACCGTTGTATAGGGACTGTGGATAGATCGTGAGGAGGGGGGGTGAAGTAAGCAAAAAAGCTAGCACGTACACAGCTGGTATGACACAGCTGAATGGTGCCTCCATTGTTATGTGCTTGCATTTGAAGCATACGGATGCCATCGTTCAATTGTTGAGTGACTAGGCCACAAGCGACTGCTCAGAAACGTAGTCCGCAGGCAGAGACGACGAACTTACTGTTGTAATCCTGATTGGCAGCGACTGCCAGTGGCAGCAGTGTCAATGATTATGTCTCTAGAGTTCTGCACTACTCACGGTTGTTTGTTCCTACTGCATAGGAATCATGTGCCCCGACGAACGTGACATTGCCGTAGCTACGATCGCATAACTGACATACATTCACCACATAAGTTTTGAAGCAATAAGACGCGAGATGAGCATACCTCGGCGTGTCCATTGCAGGTTGTGGCTCGCCGTGTTACGGATGCGCCATGTGCTGCGGAGAGAGTCGAAAGGAGGGAAAGCGAGACCAGCGCCAGATGTTTCGAGAGATGCATTACGACTGGAGTCGGATTAGAGGGTAGTAAGCAAGAGAGAGAGCGGGATGATGAAGCGCAAGCGCTATTCCAGACGTGACAGGGAGCAAGCAGATACCACAGACACGCAGCCAACAAAAGGGGATCGAAGGCTGAACGGGAGGCAGTGGTACATATAAAAGGCCTGTTCTCAGAATAGCTTTCTCTGTATAGGGAACCCGCCCGAGTCTCGCGGGTCCACGCCAAGGTCCGGCGGCCCAATCGAGACGTCTTGGCCGGAATTCGGCAGCTACGCCACCACCGTGTATTACACTGGTCCTCATGTTCCTCCGAAGGCCAACGCACTCCTGCTTGCAACGGCCAGATGGTCGCTGAACGAGAGTATGCTGGAAAGTATACCGGGCAGCCGTGGTGGCTGATTATCCTTCGCAGAGTGCGTCTCAGAGATGGAAGGGTCCGAGGACTTGGCAGTCAACTGACTTCGCCTTGTCCGCAGGTCAACCTTGTTATTATCGGCTTGACCGGCTCATTTGTATTGTATACTCGTTCCGCCGGCGCTCTTTATTTCTCGGTGGGCGCTGTAATATGCAGCCTAGTGGTCAAGGCTCTCAAACGCGTCGTTCGCCAGCCAAGGCCTGTACTACGCAGCGACAGGAAGAAACCAGCTTACGGGTGAGTGATACTTGCTCGGCCGTTGGTTGGGGACTGTAGTCGCTCAGACGTCCCGTTGCAGAATGCCCAGCACACATTCCGCTACCATCACGTTCTTCGCCGTCTATATTCCCCTGGCCTGTGCATATCTCCCCATTCACCCGTCGCTGCCTTCGGGGCAAGCCATCCGGGTACTACCTCCAATTCTTATGCTCCCTTCCGCTGTCGTCGTCGCTGGCTCCCGTATATGGCTCGGTAAGCACACCCTGGCCCAGGTTGCAGTCGGATGTTGCTGTGGTGCTGCCTTTGCTGTGGCATGGTTTCATCTATGGACGCATGGCGCAAACCATTATGGTAGACAGTTAGAGGATCTGTTTCATCCATACACGCATCTAATAGTCTCGTAATAGTTAATTGTTACAGCAACGATGTATAACCTATCTTATCGGATGTTAGAGGGATATGAGGACTTGACGCCATCTTCGTCGCCATCTTGAGCCGATCGAGGTTAACGTTCTGTTGATTGTGGTCGGGTTACATTAATCTGGTCACACCTCCGAGTTCTTACTTCTCTGAGAATGTTTGCTTTGTCTCTCGTGGATTTTACCCTGATTGTTGTACTCCGGAGACAGCGGACATGTACAGGTGTGGGATCGACGACCATGTGAAGCCTATCAATTCCCAATAATGCCCATCGAGGTTTGGGTTTATGGCGGTTCTACTTGTCTTATAATAAGGACGTCGATATTCTGGACTACTTAGTCCATAACCAGCTGCTGTCTAGTACCACGACGCGACATAGCCATGTCCGGCGCACCTAAGGTCGTATTGGTGACTGGATGTTCTAACGGCGGAATTGGATTCCATCTGTAAGCACTTCGTCGATTGCCCTCTGGTATCACTCATTCCCTCCAGGTGCCTGCATTTCGCGAAACATGGCTGTAAAGTCTACGCAACGTCACGCAGACTTGAGTCAATGGACGCCTTTGACCACCCGTCAATACGTAGACTTGCAATGGATGTCACCAGCGAGGAGGACGTCGAAGCTGTAGTGCAGCAGATCATAGAGGCTGAAGGACGGATAGACGTGGTGGTGAATAATGCCGGACATGCGTGCATTGGTACTCTCAATCCCTACATGACATTTATCGGCCACCACTAAGTACTGAGGGCTAAACAGGTCCAACCGTTGAAATCCCGCTCGAAACGGTGAAGCGTACCTTCGACGCAAATGTCTACGGAGCGTTGCGGACCGCGCAAGCCGCCTTCCCGCACATGGCGGCTCGAAAGTCCGGGCTGATAGTTAACATCGGTTCTGTGGTCGGGCATATGTGAGTCCACGAAGTCACAGTTCATCGACTGGCCTGACGCCCGGATTAGTGCTACGCCATGGGCTGGGATATACTGCGCCACGAAAGCAGCCCTGCGCTCCATAACTGAGAGCCTGTACATGGAGTTCAAGCCTTTCAATATCGACGTCATGTTGGTTGCCCCCGCTGGTATCAAGTCCAACTTCTCAAGTAACCACGCGCAAACCTTCACTCTCCCGGAGGACTCGTTATATAAAGACTACCTGGACAGGATGCTGGAGCGCATGTGGGCGAGTCAAGGCAAAGGTTCCATGCCCACAGAGGAGTTTGCGGAACTTGTGGTCCGGAAGGCCCTCCGCAGGAAGCCTCCTGCAATCCTCGAGGGAATGGGGGCTGGTGGGACCTTGATCACTATCCTGAAGTGGCTGCCCAGGACGTTTGCGTTGTACTTGATGTGCAGAGCGCTCATCAGGAAGTAACGACTTGCGCGGCTGTTATTCGGGGTTTGTGGCTATTCTTCTAGCTCGCTACCGTTGTACTTCATCTATGCGTACTTCTTGTTGTTCCGGAGGAAATGCTTGCATTATTTACTGTATCAATATCTCTGTCGTGACAAGTGCCAAATAGGGATCAAGCCTTTGTCATGTGATCGCGTATTAAGGGTTCCCGTTGTGGCAAGCTTGGATATATAACCAGAGCTGTAGTCTGAATCTGAAACTCTTCTCCTATATCGCTTGGGCGTGTCCTTCTCGCATAGTCCTCGATTTGCTTTCATTGGGTTGAGGAGTTGATCATGTCCCGTTATCCCGACTATCTTTCCCCGGGAGGTCCGAAGTTGACAAAGGCTCAGAAGTCCCGGGCGCGACGCGAACCTTCAGGCGTCTTCCAGTTGTTCAATGCCCCTCAGATCCAGCAGTTCAAAGAGGCGTTCTCTCTCATAGATCAGGACAGGGATGGGATTGTGAGCGAGAAAGATCTGAAAGATATCTTCGCGAGCCTCGGTATGGGCTTTCTATACCCTCCTCTCACTCACCCTCGTCTCATACAATGCTGCATGTCTTCTAGGCTTGCAACCGTCGAGGAAGATGCTTGACGATCTACTCAGCGACCGACCAGGCACCCATAGCAGATCGCCGTCTGGTGAGGACGCGGACGACCGTGGCGGTATCAACTTCACGATGTTCCTCACCATGATGGGGGAGCACCTGTTCGAATTCGACACCGAGGCTGAGCTGATTGAGGCGTTCGAGTCATTTGATGAGAATGATACTGGCACTGTGAAATGTGACGAAATGAGGAAGTGGCTCTCAGAGGTCGGGGAACGGATGGACCAATCGGAGGTGAGACTCATGATTATATTGCTCCTAGTAGTGGGCTCACGACGATTTCAGATTGACCGCCTATTGAAGGGCCCCTTTACGGACAGACAGGGTAACTTCAATTATCGAGAATGGGTTAAGGTCCTCCGAGTCAACACGGATCCCGACGAGGCCACCGAAGTGTCATGACGGATACTCCAGGACGTTTCGTTTCGTTGACATATACCCTGCTTATTATAGACTCGTACCGCACTGTGGGTTGAGAGATGCATGGACTCTGTACGTGTTCTCTTTTCAATATTGCATTCTTTTATTTACTGATTCAGGTGTAGTATCATAGCACCGATATGTTGTACAATGTAATTTCAAACTACAGCCATTCGCCTTTCAAAGGCTCTGCGGGGATCTTCTCCTCGTCCATAGCGAGTTCCTTGAGGACGTCTTGAATTGACTCATCCTTTTCTTTCTCCGCAGTCTCGTTTAATGCTGAGAAAAGAATCAAAACGAGGTTACAGATGTTGACGAACATCACGCACCGCTTCCTCTACCTTCGCCCAAGCTCGTTTCCAGCCCATCTTCACCAGACCTTGCTCCGATCAGAAGCAGTTCTGCCCCTTCGTAGTCTAGCAGTTCCGGCCGGGTGACGCCTGAGAAACGCAATCCATATGCCTCTGTACCTCTGGTGCCTTGCCCAAATACTTCCTTCATGACCTGTTCCGGATATTCCGCTCGCCTGCCCTGAGGTAAACCGACCCTCTGACCACCGCTCACGGGTGCCAGGGGATTGCGAACTTGGATGATGAACGAGGAAGCGGAATATATACGCATCTCGTGCTGGACTTCACCGAGCTGGGATGGAGATGGGTGCGAAAGATGATAACCAAGGTGAGTTTCCCTCTTGGAAGGGGTCGATGGATCATTATTGACGATGGCATATGCGCCGCGACCGACTAATCTAGCTGGTCCTTCATGTCTGGTGCCTAAAACAACATGAGTGAACGGCGCCGAATATGCCCGACAGAGCCTCTCACCTCTAGTCTTGGTCTCGTATTCCTTCTCCCCGAGACCACTCTCCAGCTTATGTAGGTCATCTCCAACGGCACTGACAGTCGCCCAGAATGTCTCCTTCCTTCCTCGGCCGCTTCCACCACTATCGGGATCCGGCAGCTGTTTCTTGCCTACCGTAATGACTCTGAATTTCTTTTTGTCCTGCCCCTTGGGCTCCGCTGCAGGAACAGCGTCGGCCCCTTCTGAGAGGAGTTTCATCTCAGAGTCCTCACTCTTCTCGTTATCCACTTTGCTCGTATCTTCATCATTAGTCGCGAAGGCGGGAGGACGCGGGACCAAGATTATCTGGAAGTTGCGCACGTCATCGAGAGATTCGGCTTCCTCGACTTGGACTTTGGGCCTGTAGGAGAAATAGATATGGCCGCGCTCGATAGTCCCTGCCAATTCTCGGGTTAGCTAAATTTCCACGAAAAGGCAGGTTGCGACGCAATCACCTGAAAGAGGGCTGAAGTCACCCGCGGGTTCGTGGACCTTTTTAACATCTTTGGCCTCCTCGTCGACTTTCGGCTTCTTTGAAGGAGGCTCCTCTTGTTCCTTATTTTCCGCGGCTCCCTCCACCTCTCTCTTGTCGCCAGCGGCTGGCTCTTCTTGCTCTTGCTTCTTCGGCTTCCTCCCCTTTCCCCTGCCGCTCTTCGCGGGGGGCTTACTGGCTGGCTCAGGTTTATTCAACTCCCCATTTTTTTCGAGGGTAGCCTGACGGCGCGTTGTGGGCATGATGGTATGTGTTCAGGTTGTGGAGGGGATTACGGTTGCTTAGAGTGCTTGCCAATACTCGTGAGCTCCTTATTGACTTCATTACATGTGACGTCATGTGGCAATCGTGCATGATCAAGGTGGCTGTGCCCGACAGTCCCAGTCGCTTCTGAACTCAGAACTGTGGCTGCGGCATTATTGGGCCTCTCGAAATGACAACTAACATTACGCTGGATTGATCACGGTACAGATACAACAACTATGGAAGTCGAAAGTAAATATGCTTGAAACGGTGCGCAATGATCAGTCAATTAGCATCCGTTTTCGTGCCTGCGTTGCTTCCACGAGCCGACTGCGGAGAATTGGCAACTCCGAGTCCCACCTGAGGTTTATTCAGTCAGTCGTTGCTGAAGATAGATTACAACGTAAGATGGGCGCCGCACCAGGCCCAGTATTCACTTCCAATTAAATGGGCCGGCCCCTGCTCGTCGTCCACGCGCATATGCATCAAGACTCCTTGGGCGATGAAGAAATTTCGCAGGATCTCCAGGAAGTCCTCACTCGCAGTGAGGTACTTGAATCTCAAAACAGTGGAGCTCACGAGCTCATACCACATATACATCAGGTCATCCTTGTGTTGGCGCTGCAGCCGGAAGCTGCTGAATATCACGGGATCCCACGTTAGAGGGTCGGACGTGAGGGAGAGCGGGCGAGGCGGCTCGACGCCTTCCAGAGAGAGAGGGATGGACCATGTGTAGGAGTCGAGCACGCTTCGGTCCATGGTCATACGGAAGTAGTCAGGTATTGGGACGTCGGGTACAGTCGCTTGGAACTTCCAGCCGCGCCGCATATACTTCTGCAGAGCTTGAATGTCGCGCTCCGCTCGCATCCTTCCCATAACTATGGCGCGCCGCTTCTCAAAGGTAGCGTCAGGATATAGCGCGTAGGCAGCGTTGTACGTGATCAGATTCATAACAATAGCTAGTCATTATGCTCTCGTTAGTGAGGGACCAACAGGAAATGGAGTGTGCGCACTCGAATGGAAACCTAATATACATTGCAAGGGCGTCTGGCTAGCCAGAATGATCTGAACCTTCAGCGGGTCCTCCCCTGCGTTCGGATTCAGTCTCTCAAAGCTAAACACAGTTTCGACGCCCGGGATCCTGTACATCTGGTTCATAAAGGGATGTAAATCCTCGCTAAAGGTACGCTGTCCAGGTGCCAGGCCGGCGTCTCGCATGGCCTTCATGATCACCTCGTCCTGCGTGTCGAAGTCCGCATTCTGGGACTCGTATGGTTTATACTCATACCCCTCATGATCGATCAGCCATCGCCCGATCTCCCTAGCGAATCCAGGATGGACATAAAGGTCGAGGTCGCTGTCTGGGTAGAAGGTGCGGTCAAGGAACTGCAGCGCGCTGGAACCAGAAATCAGTGTTGCGGTGCGAGCCTGCAGTGAGCGAAAAGCAATCGGGTCTTTGAAGAATCGGGATAGATGCCTGTTGATGTTGAATGCACGGTTATAGAACGACTGAACGCCAGCCTGGGCGAGCTTGCAGGTGCGAGAGAATCGAACCAGGCCTGCCGGCGAAAGCTGGCCGAATATGAGGTCGTGTATCGGAGGTCGCGACAGAACCTCCATAATGCGAGGTCCACTGCTGCTCGTCATGTTGGGTATCGGTACCGGGGACTCTGGTCGTTTGTACGAGTGAGACTGCAAATCTAGAGCTGATGGTGGCCCATAGTTGTCCGGCCGCTTCCGGACCGGTGACCGCTCACTACTTCAAGTCCAAATTCCGGATCCCCTTGACTTGAACGTTACTGACGATCACTGGAAGGTGACCGGTGAGTTTCAAGTCCGAAAGGCGGACACATTTCCAAACTTTGTGCAGGCAGTCTGCACTACTCTCTTACGGGTTCGCTCAAGTCTTTCTCTCTGGTCCAGGAATTCGCATGGGGCCGGGAGCTAACAAAAATGAAGTCGCTGATATTGACTATGCCACTACATAATCGTACACTCCCCGGATACTTCTTACTTGACGACACAGGTACTGATTCAGAGCACTTCCATTTCCTCCTCCTTGCGCCCCTTATGACACGGTGATGCGTCGGGGAGTCTGCTCTGCCGACGCTCTCGGGAATGTTACAGTCAACACTCCGTTCTCCATCGAGGCCTTGATATCATTGGGCTGTTACGAACAGCCGGTCAATTCAGGCTCGAAACGCTCAAGGGAGATGGATCCACGTACCTTCACGCCGTTTGGCAGCTGGAGGGTACGAGAGAACCTGCCGTACCGCCTCTCCCGAACAGCATACCCAGCTTCATCGCGATCTGCGCTCTGCTTGCTTTCACCAGACACCGTCAGGCGACCGTTGTTGAAGTCGATGTTCACGTCTTCCTTGCGCAAGCCCGGCAGCTCGAATGTGGCGGTCACGGCATTCTGCTTGACGTCTTCATGCAAGTCCATTCTGTTTCAGCTCCCTGTCAGCGTCGAGGAGTCTTACATCGGTGATAGCCTGACATACCTTGGCCTCAACGCTGAAGACGTAGATTCAGGGCGGCGCTGAAGCTGGTTCCGAGGCTGGCTGTTGCCGCCGAACCCGATGTTCCGCGCGTTGAACGCCTCGTCGAAGAGGCGGTCAAACTCGGCGAATGGGTCGTAGAATCCGCGAGACATCGTTATATGAGCGAAGTATAGAAGAAGTCAGTAGCAAGATGTAGGAACTGTCCACTTTTCTTGTTGTCCGGACGACTCTCTGTATCCGCTCTTTTATACGCGTTCTGCAAATCATTGTTCTTCACATTTGCGTCCTCGTGAATGAATTGCTATGATGCAAGTGTGACCGAAAGGGAGTCTCGATGAGCCTCGAGACGCAACTCGAGAAAGTGGCGCGAAATGCGCCGAAGCCTAGAGAAGTTTCTGGATGCTTGTGGCTTGGAGTGTCCGGTAAGGCATCCGAGACCTAGACGTCCGTACCCTTTGAGAGTAACAAAATACCTTATACATAGTAGGCTTATACAACATGGTGTGATACATAGTATACAACTGTCGAGTGTGCCGTACATGCAGTGGAACATTAGCGTTTGATGTAAAGCCGGAGGTTTCGAACCCCTCAGTGATGAACACAACACTTGGCAAGTCAAAGGAAGCAACACGAGAAGAGACGGGGAACATACGCAAGGATCGATACTATCCGTAGATGGTAGGTTGAAGCAGGGTCTGAAGTCAGAAGGAAAGCGGCGTGCCCGAGGACTCTCGCTGCCGAGCGGCTTGATCCCTGAGCCCATGCAGCAGGAAGAGCCATTCCAACGGGGTGATACTCTGGAGCTTCTTGTGCGTCTTCAGATGCCAGACATAGTACTCCGCTCCTGGGGCATCAACCTGCGCCGACAAGAAGTCGAGCCACTCTCCATCGCGAATGTACGCTTCGTGCAGAGCGTCACGATGATGAAGCAGGGACAAACCCAATCCCTGCAGGAACGCGCTGAGTGCATCCGACGGAGTCTGCGTGACCGACGAAGTAACAGGATCGCCTGGGCTCCGGGCCTGCAGAGCATCCGATATCACGAGAAACTGGGTGAGCTCTACGCCTCTGCGTTCGAACTCTTGCTGCAAATCGAGAGAAAACGGTTTGCAGGTATTCACGTCACTGAGCTTGCGCGTGAGCGCATCTAGATGACGCGCATTAGTGATGCCAATGTCGCGGAAAACTTTTGGAGCGTCGGGAATGCGTGGTACTAGATGATTGACGAAGACTTTGACCGCTGGGAGCAGTCGGTGCTGACCAGTATGATGTACTCGTGACCTCTGAGGTGGCTGCCGGAAAGACAAGGGGAGCTACAGAGAATGTCTCAGATTCCGCGCAGGAGATGCAACATGCCCTTACATATGAGATCGGGTTCACATTGGTATCTTCACGCCCCTCCGGGATGTAGAGAGCGATGTCTCCAGTAATCCCAGCCTTAGTCGCAGAGATAGACGGTTGTGAGAATGCGGCTCCGCGTGAAGACGAGTTCAAAGGGAGCTGTTCATCCCCGCTATGTGTGCGTTCCTGGGATACACTTCTAGTTGCTACCCTCGACCTGGTCAGTCGAGAGGACGATGCCAAAGTTTCATTACTAGTGGGATACTTACAACCCAATACTTCCTTCCTAGGTTCCGCTACTTCGCGTCCAACGTTATCGCCTTTCCTGCGTAGACGTAGAACACGATCTGAAGGTCCCGGGGTCACAGGATTCGACAATGTGAAAGCGGATTCAACACCCTCGTTTTCCTTTGCGCTAAGGTAGTTCTTAATATCTGTTTCTGAGAACCGAAGTACAGCACTGATCGTCCGTGAGTCATGCTTGAACCTCCAGCTCAGCTGCTCTATGGACATTTGATGGGGGCCGTTACGCAGTTTCTTGATCTCATCTCTTTCTCGAAGAGTCGTGCAACTACAGGAGGAGTCAGCTTCGGGCGTCCGGCATATATTCTGACAACGTACCGGATTACAGTTTGTATTGTGTACGCACCCCGCATGCTTTCCTAGTGAAGAAGCAACTTGAACTCACTACAAAGAGTACAGAGGTGAAGCAAAGAGGGTGGCAATGATTCCCCCACAACCTGGACGGAGGAGTGTGTGGGCATTCGATGTTCAACAACTGTCATCATCGGTCTAACACCGCGAATATGAAAGCGCGTCCTTCGATGACTCTTTTACCACGTAAAAAGGGAGTAACCAACCGGGTTCAATAAGAACCAGTATAGTGCTGTAACTTTGTGAATCTTTGCGACCCCGTGGTTGCACCTTGCTATTAATTATAAATTTACGTCCATGGGCACTTGTGCATTCCGACACGTCGTGCCAGAATGCAGTTCGCCCGTGAGCGCGTAAGCCTTAGACGCAAGCCAATAGAGACCATTCACAAGTCTCCGGTATCTCCCCCGAGTCGCAGCGTGATCTGCAGTCGCAAAGCAAGCAAGTGTGGGGCAATGGCCGGAGTTTCGTGGCATACTCGGTTACAGACACGCAATATACCTACCCAAAGCCACCTTGTCGTATCATGCATATTTCGGAAGTCTCTTGATATCAACGCCAGTGGTGGTTCAAGCACATTCAGCCTGCCTGGACTTCCAAGGAACGCGATGGCACTGGAAATGCCAGGTTTCACAATTCACGGGAAGAGGCCCGAGTCGGAGCTCGAATCTCGAGCGGCCAATATTTCCGAATCAAGCAAGCCCATGTCCAAAGCAGGCTTGCAATTCCTTCACTAGTTGACTGGCAATCATCGGGCGGGTGCATACGCAACCGACATGGCTCTTGCAACATTAATAGGTCGGCCTTCTGCCTTTTCTCTTCCTTGTCCTCCCCCACCGCAAGACGCCTTCAACTCGGACTACGACTAGAGCCCCTAGTCCCCCTTCTTTCGCTTGTCCGGAGCAGCAACATGCCAGACACTCTGGAAACCGCGCAGCATTTTATATTCATGTAGGCGAAAAGCTTCTGCTTTTATTATCTACACTGAGATCTCCCGTCCAGTACCCAAGTATACTTCTGTGGTAAGTGCATCGTGAACGCGCCTCGTCGGAACCATGATCTCACTCTGCTGCTAATAGCCATGTGTAAATATATGCGCAGTTTCGCGCGTCAAGTACGTTACTGAAGACTCCTTGCAGATGCGGTTATAATCTGGGACTGGCTCATCAGCTTGCCTCGAGAGTGGCGTTTCGTGCGTAAGCCAATATTGCGTGCTGCAGCGGCTTACGCTTTCTGCAGATTTGGAAGTCGATCTGGACTCCAGTCAAAGTCGCATATCTATTCTGCAGGTATTCATTGTTTATCTTTGTATCGTCATCGTACTAATCTGTACGCCAAGGTATTGGGTCATAGCTACTGTTCCGTATCTGCTATATTGCTTTGTCGTGGACCATACGGCGGCGAGATGTCAAGCCCTCTACAAGGTAATGATACCGCGTCTATCCGCTATTCTTAATAGCTCAAACAAGGAACACTAGATCCCTGTAGCTCTGGCAATGTGGAATCAAGTCGGGTCCGAGAGTGACTACTCATCCGTTAGCATAGTACTGCTGCTTTAGCTGACATATTGCCTTAGCCGTGCTCCTAATCCGCACATACGCTTTCTTCAATAGGAACAACTATCTTCTTGTGTTCCTCGTCTGTGCTCTTGCGGGGGTCGTCGCATATCAGCTCTATGTGGATACCTCACAAATGCTAGGTGAGCTTCCCGTCAGGTTTGTTCATCTGTCCGTCTCATGGGATCCCGCATTCGACAGTCCTTCCTTTCGTCAAGCCGCCTTTCGTGAGTGCACCACTGAGGGCATAGAATGTGGCAGTAATCGTCAATCTTCAGACTATAGGCCCGTGTTTCCCCATGTCCAAGCCTCACTCGGCACATCTTCTTGGTAAGCATATAAATGAGTATCTTGAGTACCGATCCACTAACGGACTGCGTCCTCGAACAGGCTTTTTCGTACGTCAGCTCTAGCTTGAGCTGCCAATTGTCGATCCGAGATAATTCTAGATCGCACCGCTCTTGTTCGATACCCTGGTGACATCAATTACAGTATGGAAGGCTATCACGATTCGGAGGAGGAGCGGTGCTACAAGCAGTAGACTCATCCAGACTTTCCTCAGGGAAGGTGTGTGTATAACATTCTTCTGTACCGGATCGACTAAGCGCCTCCTGTGATTAGGAGTTTTCTATTACATACTGATCTCTATTGCAAATTTGGTGAGATCTGTGCCACGCCCCATGTTTCGTCCTTGGTACTCATTCTATTCCAAGATCAACGGGATCTTCTACCTCCAGTGAGTTATCAATCCGGATAAGGATTATGCACAGTTGACAATCATGTTTGAAGACCGCGGCAGGTAATATCAGCAATCAACATTCCTCTCAGTGTCATGATGAGTCCTCTGCTCGCCTGCCGTCTCGTAAGTACTTTCCGCCAACCACAATAGTTTGAATTCATTTCTTCCAGATCCTTGATCTTCGGGAGCGAGGATCCGAGACTGTAGCCCATTCCACGCTCGGGCCCTTCAATGCCTACTCCCCAGCCTCACCTTCTCCAAGAGCTATCAAGAGTAGTCCGCCTGGTCTGGGTGCCTCATCGCGAACAGCGCACAGTGGCGGCCTAGGTTTCAGATTCATTACGAGTAACCCTACCGCTACGTTCAAGTCGGACGTAGTCCTGGGAAGCATTGCTGGAAACGGCGAGGTCGACGCGGAGCTGGATGGTGTCGAGTTGCAGAACGTCAACTTGGCCGCTCTCGTCGGGATGGATAAAGAGACAGAGGATAGCTTGAACGCTGAGATGCCTGCTCCCGCTTATAGAGC
Organism: Gloeophyllum trabeum ATCC 11539; assembly: GCF_000344685.1. Classification (NCBI taxonomy): domain Eukaryota; kingdom Fungi; phylum Basidiomycota; class Agaricomycetes; order Gloeophyllales; family Gloeophyllaceae; genus Gloeophyllum; species Gloeophyllum trabeum. The sequence goes on along the minus strand of NW_006920410.1, from coordinate 1,340,732 downwards.
CATCGACATGGGTGTCGGTGGCGGAATTCGAGTGGATGTGGAGAAAACCACCACGACGATATGACTCCTGATCGGTGAAGTTGTCTCCAGTTCTTTGGTGAATTCTCAGATTCCTGCCTTCTTTGTGAACGGAAATACAAGGTACCAAATTTTAGTGTTAATCGCCTTAATCATCTTGAGAATTGTTCATCGTGTATCACTGGCATAGATGTTGTAGCAAAGACCCCTTCCCTGCCTGCAGTAGCTTTCCTTGTCATAGAATGTTGTAAGTACCACGTCTGTCATATGAATAGCAGCTAGCTAGTTTGTCCATTGATTGCGTCTCTGCTAGTGTCACTGCCCGAGACAGACGATGCAGCACAACCAAAGCACAACGTCGGAGATGCACGGGGAGTGCTCATGAGTCAGAGGGTGAGAAGATTCGGGGTCGTTTCGTTACCTACGTGCGTTCAATTGCAAGTTGTGGCAACAACCTGTTCATACCCGCGCCTTCATTCCGGTATGCTGTTGGACTTGCCAACCGAGATCATCTTGCACATCTGTGGGTCATGGATACTGAAAATATATGCATGTGCTAAAGTAATATAATTGGTTTTTCTCAGTTTCGTATTTGGACCTGCCAGAACTGGCAGCACTGTCGAAGCTATCGCCTGGTCTCGCGTCTCTCGCTGCAGATCCTGTCCTTCAGAGGTTTCGCCTCCTTGTTGTAGCACCATCCCGGGTGCAACACTCGCTATTTGCCCTAAGTCCACAGGGAGACGCGCTGAGGCCGACCATCGCGGACCTGGTGCACCGAGGCGTCATACGCGGCTTGGGCATCGAAAGGCGCTGGAGGCTTGGAATGTATATTTATTCTCCCTTTGTAAGTGGTGTTATTTAAACCCGAGCGCACTGCAGAAGCTCATGCATGTGTGTGTACTAGTCCGTTAAGCAATACGAGAACCTGCTGCGGTTACAACGCCGCCATACGTGTGATGTCCTCTCCATCCACTTCAGACGGCGCTCGGCGGCTCAGAAGAAGGCGCTGGACGTTCTACGGGATGCTGGTGTTCTCCCCGACGCGGAGTCGTCGTCAATGCACGTCTCGCGATCGCTGATCCCGGTCATGCACCAGCTCAAGTGGTCTATCCAGAGAGACCGGCTGGCCAAGGTGGTGAGAGACAAGGGATTGATTGCGAAGGGTCCCGGTGGTCCTGCCGCGTGGTTAGAAGCGAAAGGAAGGACCTTGGTTAAGGAGGGTGAGCGTGTTAGGCTTGCTCTCTGTCCTGGCGTCAGGAAGATAGTGAAGTTCTACGAGGAATTAGGCCGGTGATCCCCTCTTGTGCATTCTGTATTTATTCCTGTTTACCGCTTGTTCTCGTACTACTTGGAGGCCTGTATTATCGTTGTAAATATATCACGGTTCGCTGTGTAGTACTGTACAGGAGGAACATAGAAGCAGGACTTAGTCCTGTACTCCTGAGAATTGCCACCAGTCGCCACTGGCCCGTTCGTGATCGGGGCACGTGGTGAGCGCGAGAACCCTGCTCTGCCAATGGGGGCTTCGATGTGGCCACTCACCCAGCCTTGCTGGCTGCACTGCTGCTGCCACACCTGAGATGTGTCTTAACGCGTAGTGATTTCAGCCACATATCCATCTCTCTCTCTAAGCGCCATGGCGTCCAACCCTCAGTTTGAGACTCTACGCTTTCGTAGGCCTGACAAGGCTTCACCGAAGCCGCAAAATGGCAGTCCGGCCAAGGCTGACGTCAACAAGGGAATGCTGCAGGACCAAGTTCGCAGGTCAGGACACTCTTGTCTAGAGTGAATTCGAGTAACATTGCTTGCGCAGACATTTTGTGAAGTCAGCATGGACTCCCAATTTCACGAAGGCACTCCAACTGTTGCTGCTCGTACGAGTGAGCGCGGCCATGTATGCTAATATCCAAGACTGCGACGAAGGTACGCTTTGGAATATGCTCCAGGGCCTGTGACAGATGTGCATCCTGCCTGTAGTATTCAACTTCTGGGAGCCCCTTCATTACCTTGATCAAGGATATGGATTTCAGACCTGGGAGACTTCGCCCGCGCATGCAATCCGGAGTTGGGCGTATGTGGTGGTCCATCTGCTGCCTGCGCGTATCGGTGCTTTGTTTACAGGAGAGAAGGTGAGTGAATTACTCCGACAAAAATGTGTCTCGGTGACGAATGAAGACGTTAGAGAGCGGCATTTTTCGCCGTTAGGATCTTCCTTGCCGTCATCTCCTCATTATGCGAGACCCAGTTCTACAGGACCGTCGTGGAGAAGGTGAACCGGAAAGTTGGTCGATACCTGTTCTTCTTATTGCTCTTCAGCACTGGGATGTGGAATGCTTCAATAGGTACGAGCCCGCCCTTCACCAGTCCCGTCCCATCCTCATCACCGATATATAGCTTTCCTACCATCATCCTTTGCTATGTATGCTAGCATGCTTGCATTTTCGTACGCTATGGAGCCCGCCAGCACGAAGAGCAAGCAGCGCACACTTTATGCTACCCTCTGTTTCGCTGCTGGAGCTATCGTTGGCTGGCCTTTCGCGCTGGCCCTTTCGCTGCCTTTCGTGGTCGAGGAACTGTTCGTTTTCAGCGGTGACCGTGTTCCGGCAGACATGTACCAAACATGGCTTAAGCGAAGATGGTCGAACTTCGCTAGTGCAGTGGCTACCTCGGCACTCTTATTCGTGCGTCCTACATTCTCTGAGGTTATAATCCATTGCTAACTTGGTTTTAGGTCCCGGTTGTGGCCATCGACAGTCTTGCTTACGGACGCCTGACCCTTGTACCTTGGAACATTATCCGATACAATATTTTCGGCGGCTCCATCCGTGGTCCTGAATTGTATGGCACGGAACCGTGGACTTTCTACTTCAGAAATCTGCTTCTGAATTTCAACGTCGCAGTCCCTCTCGCCTATGCCGTCTTACCTGCGTTGGCGATTACGTATGTCGCAGATCGTAGGCGGTTGGGTTCTTATACGCCATCTCTCGAGCAGAGCTCCCCTTTCACGGTCCTTGCGCTAAGACTGGCACCCTTGTACGTTTGGACAGCTATCCTCACCCTCCAGCTGTTAGCAGCAGGCAGAACAGGGAAGCATAAGATGGGTGGCCATAAGCACACCAGGCCCAGACACATACACAAACCGAAGGCAAGGTCAATTGCACGGACTAAGGAACAAAGGAAATACAGTGGCTCAGTACATAGTCAAGCTGTTTGTACCTATTTGTCCCAGTGGCTCTGCATCCAATACAACCAAACCTAACACTCCCACCTTGTGAGGATGCAGAAGAAACCAGCT